>NC_079907.1:6996495-7296495 GCF_024868665.1 Triplophysa rosa | reverse complement strand
TTAAGTATCTGACAACAACCAGGACAAATTAAAAATCTTTTAGTCATTCACGCATTTATGTTGAATTTATAAGTGCAATCACCTTGAATAGACTTTATTATTCTTCGATAAGACATGTTGTTTGTTGCCAGGGCATGTAATTCCCTTTATTTAAATGGTCTCAAGATGTAATTAATAGTACTAATATTAATATCTAGAAAGCTCTAAGGACTTTTGTTATTTGGAAAGCAGAGGCAAAAAAAATATCTAAAATATCGAACCAAAATACAGAAGAAGAATGATATTTACTTATAGCTTGCCTTGTACCAATTTTGGGAGTTTAAACAATTACAATATTAGACGTTCACATTTTAAACTTCGATTTTGAACTACATATTAAAAACTCGCAAATGCCACATATTGCCGTCAAATATCAAAATCAAGTATATAGAATTTGTAATCTAGAGAATAAATATTGAATTAACAAAATGAAAAACACTTTTTCTCTTGATATTTTTCTCTTGATCTGAAATCTGCATTTTCTCTATATCAACAAAAAAATTAACTCATGGGATGCAATATTGTCTATAAACAAAGTTTAAAAATCTTAATGATATACAAATCCATCCTATATGATTATAGAATGACTCGTTACCCTAAAATGAAAGTCGCTGTAATAGGAACAACCTTATTCCGATTTAACCCTACATGAAGTTCACTGTATTTTTTTGTTGCACTATATGAAAAATATGTTCTACAATAACTGCACTCTTAAATTATCCAGTCAACTTCATAGTTGAGAATCAGCCAAATGATAATAAAGACTATTTGTTTCATGGTATTATAAGCAAGTCCACAAGAAAAAAACATATTTTAGCAGTTAAAATATTACACACATGTATTTTACACCGCCCTTCATTCGTCTTTTCTGTGAAGAACAACCTGAATTGTCTGCACGTGTTACTTATTGTCAAAAAGGGCAAAAAAAAACCCACCATCAACATCACCAGGACATGTAGTGTGTCAATGACTTCCTCAATATAAATAAGTCAAAAAGAAGCCATTGTGATCCGAGCCAATGGTCTATCTATATCTATGAAAACGCATTTGATTAACAATTGCCTATAAGCAGTGGGGAGCAGCGTTTGGTGCCCGATAGCTTAAGCAATGTCTCCATCTGTTGTTCACTAAGGGAAATATGTCACTCGGTGGGGTTTATGTCTGATCGTATACATCTAACAACTCAACAAAACTTAGATGTGAGTTGAGGTCCCCATTTCCAAAAACCAATCGCTTTTCAATACAAAATATATATTCAACAATACAGAAAAAGCCCCCCCAAAAAAGAGAGCTTGAGATATTTCACGAAGAACCAAAACAAATTAAAACATTTCATGAAACATACCCTTAATTATTTCTGAAGTGGTCCATTTGGTCAACTTGTGTCTACACACAAAGGCCAAAGATAAACTTTGCCAGTTCTTTTTGAAGACCTACTGTCTGTTTACCCAAAGGGTTTCACAGAAATATTGCATTCTTTGGCCAAATCAAAGACGTTGCTAAAAGGCATGTCAGTCTGGTTCCTGACTTCAACCACAGCCTAATCAAACACAAAAAATCTGCTTTTCTTGTTTAGAGAGCATGTGCTCTTTTTCAGTTTCTTACGCGTTCTCGCCTTTTTGCTAATACAAGGCCTCCGTGGGGGTTCTCGGCTTTAAGACCCGATGCCCCCATTATCAAAATGAAGCCATCATGAAGCGAGCATACCTTCAGGATGTCCTTCTGATTTCTGCCTATTTTCTACTGAAAAATGGCAGGGTTAAAGGGTCGGCTGGTCCCCGTCTGCTGCTGAACAGGAGGCTTAGTCTGGCGAGTAGGATGGAGTGAAGACTTCAAACCGCGGGTGAGCGGGTGAGTGGGGGTAAAGAGACAGAAGCTCCAGGGAGGCCAGAGGAGGAGAAGGGCAGGACGAGGCCTTGATTTCCCGTGGAAGCACAACAAAGCCTGCACTTTTTTAGAGAAGGCAGCGATGGCCCCTCTCGCTGACACCTCTTAGAAGTGTGCGTGTGTGCTCACGTTGCGTGGCGGAGAGGATAAGCCATCTCTGCTAAAGCATTTGGCACTTCTGAGAAGCCAGCTGAATCTCCCGGCTTTAGGACAAGTTTCTGGGGTTTGCTATCACTGAAGGCTTCGGCGGGATCTGTTCTTCAAATGCATGTAAACTCAAAGCTCGGAGGAGAAACGGTTTTCAATCAGAACAATTACGAGCTCACCCTAAATCACAGCTGAGAGCGTGTGGTCCCGTCTGACAAAGAGAAACAGAGCTGGTTTTGTTTTAGTTTGTTTTTCTCTGTTTTCATTAAATAATGTTATTATAACAATTCATTGTTTTTTATCTTTATTTGGATACCTAAAATACCT
Organism: Triplophysa rosa; assembly: GCF_024868665.1. Taxonomy (NCBI): domain Eukaryota; kingdom Metazoa; phylum Chordata; class Actinopteri; order Cypriniformes; family Nemacheilidae; genus Triplophysa; species Triplophysa rosa. The sequence continues at coordinate 7,294,095 of NC_079907.1, read as the reverse complement.
TTAAAAACTTGGAAAAGTGAGAGTTCTTAAAAGTTTAAGAACTTTGGAAAGTGATAAACTATCAAAGTGATGTCACCAGTAACCAACATCTTGCATCTCAAGGCTTAGTTTGCATTGTAATACACAGTGAGGTCCAAAGGGTTCAGTCCACTATAAAAATTCTTTAATTTAACTTTTTTTTATAATTTAATTTGTTATTCTCAAACTGTGCAAAATCCAATGATGCATGTTTACATGTTTTTCGAAGAATTTTGCAAAGAATTTTGTATTTGCCTTAAAGAAACCAAGGAAATTTAACCTAAAGAGGTTAACATGGTAAATGTAAAAAATGTAGTGAACAATCTAAAATATTTCTTATTCATTTTGCATTATGCCATTTCTCAATTTTTTTCAAAATATAGTTCTGTTTTTAGTTTTATAGTAGTTTTACTAATATTTTAAATTATAGCTTTTATTTTTAGATTATTTTTTTTAACAATGTTATTATATGCTTTTGTCGTTTAATTATTTGTTTATTTTTATTTTGCTATATAAAATTCATTTTTATCTTAGTTTAATTTAATTTAATTTTCAGTTTATTTCTGATTTTTTTATTTAGTTTAAGTTTTTCCAATAATTTTTAGGTCAATGTTTTATTAGGTTTCGAAGAACAGAAATGTTTTCAAGGTTTAAGTTTTAGTAAACTAAAATAACCTTGCTCTCCTCTGAATCTAGAATATTAATCATACTAATCAGTCATAAAGAATATTATATACTCTATTCCTTTTTCATTCTATCCTTTTGCATTATACATTTCGCATCAAACCGTCTATTTGTTTTAAGTTTTTGACACTCTTAAATTCTCCATCTTTAAATTTGTTTTTGAACATCTGATTTTGTTGAGGGGGATGTGGACTGTGACTTTTAAACCCCACAGTATATGAAAAGAGGTGAACGGCAGAGGAATGTAGCCATGAAGGCTTTCACAGCGGGTGTTAATTGCATGATAATTAAGCACAGCAACAGTCAAGCAGGAGAAGCTGTAGATTAATCATCGGCCAATTAAATGCCCACCGTGAGGAACGTAAGGCCTCTCCGAGACGAAAGATCTCCACTGTGATCTGAGCTATCAGCACAGCGGCACAACATCAGATCATTGGCAAACGATCCTTTTCAAAAAAAATTCCTAATTTATATCTGCTTTTCTGGAATCTTTGTGGATGCCGTAGCCATCTGGTAATTGATATCAAGAGCACCTTGCATTAGGTGCGGGGTTTGAAAGCGGGGACTTCAGACGAAGAGAATTTACTACGTGCCGAGACTTCATATGGCAGAGAATGGATTGGATTGCAAAAACTATGATTCTTATTTCTACAGAGGTGTATATGACCTACCAACGTGTTATTCAAATTAAAGTTCACAGAATGCTGTATAAACCTGGTGTCAAAAACTCAACACAAAGGCGAGGCTGAAATCATCTCGAAACACCAAAGTTTGCATTGCGTTTTGCTTGTTTTCTCTTAACTGCAATAGGTGAATATGACCACCTCGGAGAAAACAGAATAGGCCTTTTACTATAAAGGCAGGGAGGCAGTAAAACAAGGTGATGTAAAACCAGCAAAGGAAAATTTGGCTTCAGAGGAAAAGCATCTCATTAAGTTTTGATGTGTGTGGGGAGGATTCTTCATGGGCAGGTAAGAGTAATGAATAACTTAACAAGGACAGTACAGGCCCACACTCCACTGCCCAAGTGGTAGTTTCAAAAACACACTCTGAATTAACCACAGTGGAAATGTGAACGACCTTCTGTGTTCTTAAAGTTTTGTTGGTAATGTGTGTGTACATGCTTACGAGAGTTACAAAAGAAACTATTCATGCAAAAAACATCAGCTAAACATGATGCTTAAAAGGTGATTTATATACTCACAAAATCTTTCTCAAGTTTTTCCATCTCTTGCTTGTAGCTCTTCAGACGGCTGTTGTACATGCCTCTGCTCTGAATGGGGATCTCTCGAACCTCCAGATCCATCTGCTCCAGCTATAAACATCAATTATGTTTAAAGAAAACAAACAGACCACCAACCAGTGTCAGATATCACACTTTTTTGCTTACTTTTTACTTATTTATTTCTAAGCATAAGAACATTCACATGTTTTGCCATAAAACACAATCAGAAATCAGAGTAAATTTTCGTTTTTGGGTGAAACACACCTTAAAGAAATTTATAAAAAGTCAACATCACCTAATTTTTCAAACACATAAAAAAAAACAAGATATACTAAAGGGATACTCCACCCATAAATAAAAAAATTCTGTCATGAATTACTCCCCCCAGGTTGTTCCAAAGCTGTATAAATTTCTTTGTTCTGTTAAACACAAAGAAATATTTTTGGAAAAATGTTAGCAACTGACATTTCTGGGAATTTTCATTGACCACCATAGTAGAAAACATTTTAAAAGGTGCCCTAGAACTGTTTGCGTTCCTAAATTCTTCAAAATATGTAATTTTGTGTTTAACAGAACAAAAAAATGATTAAAAAAAATTCTACTACGGTAGTCAATGATGTCCCAGAGATGTCAGGTGCTAACATTTTTCCAAATATCTCTCTTCGTGTTCATCAGAACAAAGAAATATATACAGGTTTGGAACAACTTGAGGGTGAGTAAATGATGAGAGAATTTTCATTTTGGGGGGAGTATCCCATTAATTCATCAACATTTTAAAACTTGCTGAATTTTGGCATATTCGGCTGCTTTTAAGCCCCAAGTCCTGATATGTTTTAACCCGGGTACAAAAACAATTAAACTGTCTATCCAGTTTATTGTTATGTACATGGGAGTACATTACACAGAGTCAATGATTCAGTTAGTCATGTCAGGAGGTGTCGCATCATTAAAACCTCCAGCACGGTTCAGCTCTGACAGCTGCGACACGTGTCCGTGTCAAACCCGTGCGCACAAAAGGGCCCTGCTGATTTACACTGTCCAATCAACATGACACGATGGGACAATTTACACGCGACACGCGTCCCTCCTTTCGACACCTGCCACGGCGTCTTCCCCCAATAATGCGGCGAAATGTGTCGCGCGGTGTCACTTAAAAGCGCATTATGTGGATGTGATCACACCGTTAGCACTGAGCAGCCTTCAGCCAGATGAAGAGTGTCTCATGTCAACAGCGACATTGCAGGTGTTGTTTATGCAGGGGGGAAATTTCTCCAAATTCATTATTTAGAAAACGAGCGAGTGGAAATTACTGATCAAAGACCCACCAACTCTCTGACTTCTTCAAGCTGTTTGTCGACATTTAGAACCAGCTGTGTCTTCTCCTCTGAAAGGCAAAAAGAAGAAAACATATTGATCAGCGGATGGAGGAGCTGTGCTTCATGACAACAGCCCAACTCCCCCGCAACAGCGAGGGAGCAAATAAAAAACAAGGCTGCATTTGAAGATATATTTACACCGTCTCGACGCACAAAGATCCATATTTGATGCGTCTTATTTTTCCACGTGTAAACGCCTTTGTTAGTTCGCGATGGAGCGCCGAGACGCCTCTTGGCAACTCAAAACAGGAGAGAGATGTCAGCTTCGCCAAACTCTGCCACCCACTCGGAACAAGTACAATGAGTTTGTGCTGCGTTTCATCCGCTGGTAGAAGACAGGCCACGGTACAGAGTATGACCACTCTTATAAATTTCATGTATCACCTTTGGAAACAGTGAACTAGTTTTTGCGATATAAAATAATGAGTACAAGTATCTAACTCTATGAATATTACTGTTGGGCAATTCCATGCGAATGTCTTAAGAACATTTAAAAGAAAAGTTTTTACCAAAGCTTTTCACCATACTGATAGGTCAGATCCTAGTGGTTAACCATGTGAAGTCTCTCCAAAAGTTTTTAAAGCAATTTTTTATGGTTTTTAAAGCATATTTTTCAATAGTCAGAATAGTCACATCCATAAAGCAGGTCAATATTTCTCATAAATGTGCACATGAAATTTAAAATAAAATAACTATTTTGTGTTCTATAAACAGCCATTGCTTCTGGCTTCTGCACGTTTTAATTCACAGAAAACACCATAAACACACTTCACAGAAATCATTTTGGCTGTTTACAATTGCCAACAATTAAAGATGTTTCCTCTGGCAATCTTATTTAATTCTCATTTTAATGTTGGAGCGAGCTACATATTTCATAATGTATACAAACATTTTAAGAACATACATTTTCATTGAAACATTATACTGTAAATGAGTGACATTCTGAAAATCTGTTGCCATCTGTATCATACCCGTTACTACAATGTAAAATATGTATTATGGCACAGATTTACGGCCAACACTACCTATTCATAATATGAATTATAAACTGAAAGAAGCATGCTAAAAATAAAAAGAACTTCACCAAAGACCAACATCCCTATACATCCACTGATCAAATAAAACCGGAGCACATCAAACCATGTCAACCCATAGCACGAATCATTAAGCAACAACATCAACAGATATCAAACCGGGAAGCTGTCAATAAACTGGAAACTAAAGTGAACTTCTGTTTTGCCCTTTGGCTTTCCAACGTCTTTTGGTGGTCATCAATTCATTTTTAAAATCTGTGTGCAACCACACAGCCCACACAGTGTAAACAGCCAGGGGCGATTCTCTACAAGGTGAGCAAACAGTGGGGCCTCTATTCACACCCGACATAGGCAGGCTGAAATATATAAATATATATATATATACAGTGAGGGAAATAAGTATTTGATCCCCTGCTGATTTTGTAAGTTTGCCTACTTACAAACAAATGAAGGGTCTATAATTTTTATGGTGGGTTTATTTTAACTGATAGACACAGAATATTAAAAAAAATCAGGGGAAAAAAATGTTATATAAAGGTTATAAATTGATTTGCATTTCAGTCAGTGAAATAAGTATTTGATCCCCAAGCAAAACATAACTTTGTACTTTGTGGAGAAACCCTTGTTGGCAAGCACAGAGGTCAGACATTTCTGATAGTTGGTCACCAGGTTTGCACATGTGTCCGGATACATTTAGTCCACTCCTCTGTCAATCTTTAAGGTTTCTTGGCTGTCGCTCAGCAAATTGGAGTTTTAGCCTCCTTCACAGAGGTTCTATAGGACTAGGGTCTAGAGACTGGCTAGGACATTTAATGTGCTTCTCCTTAAGCCACTATTTGGTTGTCTTGGCAATATGTTTTGCGTCTTTGTCATGTTAAAGGCTCATCCATGACCCATCTTCAGTGACCTAGTTAAGGGGAGGAGGTTCTCGTCCAAGATTTTACGGTACATGGGCCCGTCCCTCAGCCCCTCAATGCGGTGAAGTCATCCTGTATACCTGTAGCAGAGAAAAAGCCCTAAAGCAGAATGTTTCCAACACTGTGCTTCTCTGTAGACATGATGTTCTTGGGCTCATAGTCAGCATTTCTCTCCCTCCAAACACAGGAGTCCATTTTGGTCTCACAGCAGTGCCAGCACTTTCGCCAAAGCCTTTTCTGAATCATTTTTATGTTCATTGTCAAACTTAAGACGAGCCAGGCGGGCCTTCTTGGGCAGGAGGACCTTGCGGGTGCTTCAGGATTTCAGTCTACTGTGGCATAGCGTGTTACCAATGTGTTACCAATGTTTTGCTTGCTAACTGTGTTCCCAACTGTCTTGAAATCATTAACAGGCTTCTTCCGTGTAGTTCTGGGCTGATCTTTAACATTTCTCATGATCATCTTTACCCCATTGGGGAAATATTGCAGGAGCTCCAGAACAAGGGCATTTGATAGTTATTTGGTATATCTTCTATTTCCAAATAATCACACCAACAGTTGTCTCCTTCTCACCAAGCTTCTGTCTGTAGCCTATTCAAGGTTTGTGCAGGTCTCCAATCTTGTCGCTGACATCCTTTAAAACCTATTTGGTCTGGACCATGGTGTTGGAGAGGTTGAACTGGAAGATACAGATTCTGTTGGCAGGCATCTTTTATATACATAACAAGCTGATTTAGGAGTACTTTCTTAAAGTGACAGGACTAATCTGTGGTCCATATAGGCACATAACCAATCTGTGGAGCCAGAATTCTTGCTAGTTGGTAGGGGATCAAATACTTATTTCACTGACTGAAATGCAAATCAATTTATAACCTTTATATAACATTTTTTTCCCCTGATTTTTTTTTATATTCTGTGTCTATCAGTTAAAATAAACCCACCATAAAAATCATAGACCCTTCATTTGTTTGTAAGTAGGCAAACTTACAAAATCAGCAGGGGATCAAATACTTATTTCCCTCACTGTATATGTACTGTATGTCTCTCTCACTATTGCAAGGTCAGAGGTTCTTTGGGCAAACCGACGCACTGAGAAAAGTTGGACTCTTAGATGCATCTTTGCATCTCTGCTAAATTTTTCATTGTGTGTGATTGACAGATAGTTCTCTTTGTGCAAATCTACCTCACAAAGCGCAACACACACATTCATGTTTAATGGAGCAAGGCCTTGCATTATGGTTAAATTCATATTTTAAACTACAAGTTTTGCGCTTTTCAACAAAACAAAACATCTTAATGCAGTCGGTTTGGTCCAAGAAATGGCCGAGGGCGTTTTGGCTGTCCGCTGGTTTTTATCAATGCTTCTACATATGTGACACTCTACAATGCAGTGAAGACAACAATGTAAGCCGCTTTGTTGATGCTATTGTCAACGGTCGCAAACAAATTTGTGTACCTTGCTCGGAAGGAAAAACATTTCTTTATGGGCATAATTGAGATTTTAATTCGAGAGCAGAACTCCTCTGGCAAGAGTGAGGAAAGCTTGGCCATCACTAATGAGAATGCTTTGCTTATTGCTTTGTTCATATTCAGTGGATTTATTTAAATACATTTAGCAGCTGGTGGTGGGCCGGTCTGATGACACGCTGTTTGTTTCTGCCAAGCTCTAAAGAAGCAATTTAAGCTTCAACAATTCAACACATTGCACATTTCAATTCTTTTGATTACGCTTAAATAATGCAAAGAAAAGGCAATCCCATGCAGCGATTGTTTGACTGCGCTTACCCAAGCAAGCATATGCCCTGCAAGTCTAAATAAATTATTAATCTTCTTCACCTTTTGTCCACACGCAACAAATGCAATAGGTCAATTCATCAGGTTATTGTAAGACTAGACCTCTGCAGTTTAATACTGATTGAAAGCAATAATTTAGACTAAAAGTAACTGTGCTGTATGAAAGTCACCATTGCAATTTCAATCCAGCAAAATCACAGCATGATCCTGTATCACACACGCATATCATAAGGACTGTTATTTATTTTTTCTGAACCACAACTACTATTTCTAAGAACTGTTCACAAGGTAAGCAATATGTATGTACTTTACATTAAAACATTCTTTTTTTTCATATGAAAAAATATTTTTCTTGCATTTCCACACTTGAAAGCTTGAAAGGCAAAATTATTATAAAAAAAATGTAAATGGCTAATGAGAGTACTAATACAGATCAAGAGCAGGATAAAACTTTCGAGGACAATGCAAAAACAACCGAACAAGAAAACATGTTTATCCTTGAAAAAAATGCATTCATCAGCATTCAGAATCAGGACAGTACAGTTACTGTATTAATGTGTCTACAATTACTGTATTAATGTGTCTACAAACAACATTGTAAAATAAGCCCTTAAAAAAACATTTATTTTGTTAAATAAAAGTTATATTATACATATCTATTTTAGCTTATTGTTGATTTCTATTTTCTATCCATTACCACTTAATAACGCAATACTAAAGCGATACTTGACATAAAAATGAAAATTCTGTCATCAAACTTTCCCTCAGATTGTTCCAAATTCGTACACATTTTATTTCTTCTGATATAAACCGAGAAAGATAATTGGAAGAATGTCAGTAACCAAACAGATCTCATCCCCCATTTACTGCCATAGTTGTGAAAATAAACACTATGGGAGTTGATGGGGGATGAGATCTGTTTGGTTACTGGCATTCTTCCAAATACATTTATCTGTGGTTCAGCAGAACCAAGAAATTAATACAGGTTTGGAACAACCTAAGGGTGAGTAAATGATTACAGAATTTTCATTTATAGGCGAACTGTCACTTGTCAAAATTCTTATACAAGAACAAAAGTAAAATAAGAAATTAGAAAATGATTCAGTCTCAACTCAAATAGCAATAATAAATGTACTATAAAAATACTGTTGACTAAATTACATTTAAAAACTATAAAAATGAAACGATTTTGCATATGAGAGAAAGTTATGACAACTCTAATGGAAATCATTTATATACACAGGGGCCAAACTGTGATAATATTTTCTGTGAAAATTCAAGCTATTTTGGGATCTCTGACCATTTTCTAATCAGTCCAATATCAGACAGACGACCGTTGCTATGGCAACACATATGCAACTCACACTGTGTATTTATTAACTGTAGTGGCTTACAAATGAAGATGTATGTTATTACATACAGTATGATGAGCCCATGAGGCTGCCTTTGTTTTGACACCCTGACATAAATAGTCCTATCAAAGCATTTGTGTTTTGTTTATTAAGACAGGGTTGGACAGAATAATATGAACACTCATTGTAATAGTGCAGGCTACTGTGAAAAAAAAAACATTGCAGTTATTTCTCTATTTCTCTACAGTGCTTTGTTCACATACACCACCCACCTCCCGCCTGTCCAAATAACCACCCTTGTGCCATTTGAGAGCACGTGACAGGAAGTAAGTGTGCAAGACTGTCCCATGTCTTAAAAATGCCAAAGTGCAGTGCAGTGCCCTTTACGCACACTACACCCACACTTTGGAGTGGCATTCGAGGCTAAGCGTATCCCATCCAGAATCTTGTTATGGATAGTGTTGAACATTCTGCAAACTCCAGAAACAGGCATGTATTTTGTCAAATGTTTGCAACTGCTTTTCGTCTTAATTAGAAACAAGACATTAATTACAATATCACACTTGTGTGTCCCATCGAATTAGAAATACTACATGCACACTTGGGATATTCACACCCAATAGAACACTTTGGCTAAATACAGGAAATGCATCACGTAAGCATCATGTATGCAGTCAAGTGCTCAAGTGTGGTATTTGGACAAAACCATAATTGTATCCAACCCCATATATTTACCTAAATCTCAACATTGTTGTAATTGTCAATTTGTGTTTATATGTAGCTTATTTAAAACAGAATGATTAGATGATTTTACTCATTGGCTTGATAACTGTGCTCTCATCATCTAAACATCAATTTTAACAAGCTCCTTTTTTTGTCTTTTTGTAGTATTGCATGCTATAGATATATAATTTAACTCTTACTTGGTTAACAACCAACCAGCAAACTCTACAACACAGAGCATGACATCCAAGAGCCATGTCCCCTAAATCCTCCAATAGTATCCGAATCCTCAGACATCATCTGACACCTGACTCTCATGAAACCATAGCCCGTTTGACAACTGACCTGACACGTTTTATATAATATATCAACAAGACACACCAGCAGCAAAAAATTATGATCCGAGAAACTCATTTATTTTTCCCTTCTAGAATAACTGTATGCTTGATTTGTCAGTCACTTACCAGCGGCTAATTTGGGTATTCTTCCGATTTTGTTGGTTATTTCCGCCGTAAGGGTCCCAAAATCCTGTTCGTACGTCTCAAAATCCGAAGACATCGTTGTATTTTTATTTCCTAAAGATTAAAACAAGGATAAACTGACCTGCGCTACACTGTTGCTTGTATGAGCTTATTTTGACGTCGACGTCACTTCCGGTTGTGTCGCTGCAACTCCGTCTCGGCATCTTTCTTTAAACAGTTCCGGCGTGTCATGGTTCGCCGTTGCTTTAGATTTTCTTTCTGAATAGTGTTTTGTTATTTTAAAAAAGGAATTTTAAATCAAAGATTATCGGTTACATTCAATACCGTGTTTGTTTATTCATATTTTGTGCAACTGTCAATTCAAATAGGGTTTTTTTGGTTGCTGGAGAAGAAACAAGGAAGTGTCGAGGTATGGTAAAAATTCCATTGAAATTATTAACACAATATGTGCATTGATCACAGCTATATATAGATCTGCCGTTAGGATAAAAGATCGTTACATCATTGCATCCATGCCTCTGTTAGCAACCAGAGCTTTTGGCAGTGGATTTGTCATTAAGATCTAATATAGCAGCAACGAGATGTCAAAAATACAATACAAGATTGTGGTCCAGGACAGCACTGCAAATACAAATGATTACAACCACAATTTTCTTCCAAAACGTAATACTAAATACCAAAGTACTAATAATGTATGACTGTTATAATAACAATATAACAACTGTCATAACTTTATTTCTTTTTTTAAAAGAAAATAAATTCAATGTATTAATTCAATCCCGTAAAACATTGTAAAATGATTTCACAGCTGTATTCATGTATTGTATATGCTTTTTGAACAAATACTTTTTGTAAGGCTCATGATTTAGATCATTGTCTCCTTTTTTAATTTTGTTTTCCCCTGTATTCTCTGTAGATGGTGGTCTTGACTTCAGCCGGTGGATAGAGCGAAAAGAGGATTAGTACGGAAGGATGCCACACGCTGACGGAGTCTTCAGCTCAAGGAAACGGCTGGCCCCTGTGACTGGTGACGTAGCTGATTGTTGGTCGTTTCGAAGGAGACCAAAAAGATGCCCCCTGACCTCCTTGCGTTTAACAGAAAACAGTAAACAAAAACAAAGCGCCTGACTACCTCTGTTCATCTTTTCACATTAGGGAATTTGAAGAGATTGAAAATAATTCAACAGAACAATGAATATTTTATCTGCTATAATCGTGTTTGAGAACCTCCATGAGGTGAAGAGACTCTGTCACTGGGGTCCCGTCATCGCTCTGACGGTCATTGGCGTGTGCTCGTCCATGGCTGTTTTGGACTCGATTATCTGGTACTGGCCACTGGACACCACTGGAGGAAGCATTAATTTCATCATGCTTATTAACTGGACTGTCCTCATTCTTTACAACTACTTTAATGCCATGTTTGTGGGCCCTGGCTGCATTCCTCTGGAGTGGAAACCAGTAAGGATAGCAGATACTCTGTCTGATGTTTTGTGAAGATTATGCAAAGATTTTCAAGCATGTGTTTTGCTCCATTACATTTGTCTTATGATGTATGTTGTTTGTTTTTTTCTACCAGGAGGCCCAACAAGACACGATGTACTTGCAGTTCTGTAGATTGTGCCGAGGTTATAAAGCCCCCAGGTCACATCACTGTCGCAAGTGTAACAGGTAGATTTGACTGAATGCCGAACATTCGACACTGATACATTTTAAAAGCTGAAGTGTGTAAACTATAACAGTCCCTTTCTTATTTCCTTTTTTTTCGTTCTTTCCTCAGGTGCGTGATGAAGATGGATCATCATTGTCCATGGATCAACAACTGCTGTGGACATTTGAATCATGCATACTTCACCAGCTTCCTCCTGCTCGCTCCGCTGGGCTGCATACATGCTGCCTTCATCTTTGTCATGACCATGTACACTCAGCTGTATGATCGGGTATGATTTTTCTGTTATTCACTAATTCCATATTAGCAAGTATTGCACAGAATATGAAGGACTACATGCATTTAAAGGGACAGTTCATCCAAACATGAAAATTCTGTCATCATTTACTCACCCGCAAGTTTTTCCCAATCTGTATAAATGTCTTTGTTCTGTTGAACACAAAAGGAGATATTTTGAAGAATGTAGAAAAGCAAACCGTTCTGGGGCACCATTGACTACCATTGTAATTTTTCCTACTTTGGTAGTTAATCGTGGCCAAGAAATGTTTGGTACAAACATTCTTCCAAATATCTTTTTCTGTGTTCATCAGAACAAATACATTTATGCAGATTTGGAACAACTCGAGTCGAGAGTAAATGAAGACAGAATTTTTATTTTGGGGTAAACTGTCACTTCAACAATGAATGTTTGTGTAATACTCATTTATTTCTAATAATACTGTATAGACAGTATCGCATTTGTGTAGATGGTTTGGCTCATTTTCTTGGCTTAGATCTCTTTTGGATGGAGCTCAGTGAAGATTGACATGAGTGCTGCTCGGCACATCCATCATCCCATAATGCCTTTCAGCATTGCAGCATTTGCAGCCACTCTCTTCTCATTAGGACTAGCACTTGGTACCACTATTGCTGTTGGTATGCTGTTTTGTATTCAGGTGGGACAACAAGTTGAATTCATTCTCATTTTGCTTGTACAGATGTTTGCGTTAAATATTGTCACGTGATATTTTGTCATTTTCCCATTTTGTCTTATAGATGAAGGTGATTCTGCGAAACAAAACCTCAATCGAAGTGTGGATTGAGGAGAAAGTAAGTGCATTTCTAGCATGCTTATTGGCTACATGAGGTGATCTAATCTAATGTCACCCCGCTAATTCAATACATGGCAACACTGTTTGAAGCGTTCTCTTTTAAATGCTTCCTGAACTAAGAGGTGCTGACATTTGGAAACAACTGAAGTAAGGATTCATTCTTACGGTACTCATTATTCTTAAATGTTGAAATTAACATAAAATAAAATAAATAAATTCAGACGTACAGTACACTCTGCAAGACGTGTCAAATTTTAGAAAACGTTTCATGTCAGGTCCCCAAAGGCACTTGTATAAAACGTGTCATGTCAGAGTTGTGTGATTAAAATAATGACCGTGGGTGAGTCACATGTCTGTCTGTCCTGTAAGTTTTATTAATGACATTAAACCAACACTAACTGTTTACCCAGGCCAAAGACAGAATCCAATACTATCAAACCGGTGAAGAGTTCATCTTCCCCTACGACCTGGGTAGCCGATTGGAGAATTTCAAGCAGGTGTTCACCTGGTCTGGAACCCCAGTGGGAGATGGGATTGAATGGCCTGTGCATGAGAAGTGTAACCAGTACACTTTAACTGTATGTGCTTAACATAATGTTTTCTTTTGATAATTATATAGGTAATCTATTGAAATGGTATTTTTGTCTCCTTTTCCTTTAGATTGAGCAACTGAACCAAAAACATGATAAGCGTCAAAGAAGTGTGAGTATTGATGTAATCGCTTTTTTCAAACAGCAGAGGGCGGTATTTACTAAAGGAGTGATAAAACGACAAATGTCCCGTTTGCAGGTTGAATACAGAGTAGTGGAGGACTACAATGGGGCTTGTTGCCCTTTGGGAAAAGGACTGAATACATTCTTTAGGACTCCGTGTACAGAAGAGCCCAGAATCAAACTGACAAAGGGAGCGACCATCTTAGCTACAAGAGGAACAAAGTGAGAAACATTCTCTTTATTATTCTAGATTATTCTGATAGCATTTTTTGTTTTATTGATTTGCTGTTACACCAGCTGTTTATATTCAGTGTTTAACTGTGATGTCATGATCGTGGTATGTAAATGTGCTGTTGTTCAGGTGGTGGATGTATGGAGACAAAGTATTGAATGAGGAGCAGGCGAAAGGTAAATGTTGCAGAATGTGTTTAGGGAAAGCATTTTGCTTTTCACAAAGCTTTTGTGTGAAATGATTCCTCTCTTCCCTCTTCTAGCTGGAGTTCGTGTTAGAGGATGGTTTCCACGGCGATGTGTCGAAAAGTGTCACTATGACTCTGCAGATAATTCGACCAGTGACGAAAAGAAAGAACAGTGATACAGAACTGTTGAATTTCCGCTTGAACGGAGGACCTCATGTTAGGGACATGTGTATGAAGCAGTGATGCAAATTTTTAATCCGATTTTTTTTCTAAAACCGTTCACCAGCACAAAGTTTTAATGGCAAATCAACAGATTCTGGCACCCCAAAGTTAACTTGTGTCATTTCCAAAGAACAGGTGCCACAGAAATAGGCACAAGACAAAGAAATGTGAATATAAAATTATGATTGGACGTATGGTATCAGATTATCAAGATGTTTACTTCAAACTTATTTCTTAATTCTTGGCATTTTCTTTCTCGCCTACTCTCTCTCTCTCTCGCTCTCTTTGATGCCCACAGTGATTATGCAACGTCTTTCTCCAGTTGTAACAAAGTCTTAAGTCATGCAAATTGTCTGAATTGTTTGTATAGTAGAAATAACAATTTTATTTTTGATTACGTTTTTGTAAAACTGAAGTCAACCTTGCTGAAGTTTTCCGGAACAAATACACCATGCTCTGTACAGTTATTTTGTACGCTTAATTTTGTTTTTATTTTAAATGGAAAGTAACAACAAATTTGTTTCCAATCCACAAATCCTCCCTCTGTGCTTCATATATGAAAATATAATTACATAAAACATGTTGAAGTATTCATGTTTTTAGCATTCCTCCTATGAAAGAAATAAACAACCTTTGATAATCAAAAGATCTTTACAGACTGTTTGTGCATTTGTTTTAAAATCACCGGATATAGAAAATATAGATATAGAAAACAAGTATCAGCATCATAAATATGTAAAACAGTGTCATGCTGCAGGGTATCTTGGAAGTTATGTGCGTAAGTGAACTCTCTATAAAGAGTGAAACCTGAAGCTATCTTTTTTAGTGCATTACATATTAACGTAAAGACTGTCTATCTGAACTTTGAAGTACTTAGTGAGATCAGCCCTTTTGGCTTTCAGTGTTGGAGTGAGGAGACCGTTTTCTATAGTGAACATCTCTGGATGAAGGTACAGGTCTTTTACCTTTGAAAATATAATAGGAAAAAACTTTATTAGCAATTTGCATTATTCTTTTTTTAATGAAACAATGCATGACGACAACTGTAATCTTAGACTAATCCTATTGTACATTAAAATGCACTTAACTTTATGTAAAGTTACGTTTTTTTTCTCTGGCAATGTGATGTAATACCTGTTGTATTTGTGGCAATAAAAAATAGTATGTTTAAATAGGCAGTAGCTAAAAAAGTATAATAGAAGTGCATACTTGTTCAAAGGACTTCAGCCCTGCTTCACACCCCAGCTTGACAAGGTCAGAAATGATGGCTTTCTTAACGTCCTGCAAAGTTTTAAAAAAGATATTACTGAGTTGCATTTACATCTATGTGCAAGTAAATTTGTGCCTTGACAGTACTTAAGTCTTGCTTGTACACAATTTTTGAAGCCAGTATATGCACACACCTGATTTTTACACAGCTCCGCTATTGAACCTTTCACACCCAGCTTTTTCGCAAAACCAAGTAACACCTCAGGATCTGGCACCACTATGCCCACCAAACAGGACTGAACAGAGATATAAGAAAGAAATCTTCAGTTTCCAAGATCTAAGACAAATTATTATTCAAAATAATGGGATTAGTTTGACAGGTTTAGTCTACCTGTAAACTGTCACCATGCACAAAGATTTGTGCAACGGGAGCACTCCGAATGTAAACGTTTTCGATCTTTTCCGGTGCAATGTATTCGCCTTGGGCCAGTTTGAAGATATTCTTCTTTCTGTCAATAATCTTCAAGACTCCACTCTGGTAAATTGAGCACACAACATGTACTCTAAAATATGTTAAAGCAACATATATTTGTACAGAATGTATATGATTGATAGAACGGTTTATGAACTTGGTCCTTTTGTCCCTTAAAAGAGTATTCTCACCGGCAGCCATTTGCCAATATCTCCAGTGTGCAGCCAACCATCTTTGTCCAGAGCCTCTGCTGTCCTCTCCGGGTCATTGAGGTATCCACGAAACACATTTTTTCCTTTTACGCAAACCTGAAACAAAACAGCAAAGCTATGAGAGGTTACAATGACATGTTGTTTTAATGTTTGTAAAATGATGTGTCATTACCTCGCCTTCGCCGTTGGATGCAAAGTAATTCATTTCCTCAACATCAACAAGTTTCACAGTATTACATGGAATAGGAATTCCAACATGTCCTGAAATCAAAGGAGTTCTGAGGTCAGTTATTGAGGTTATGCAATAAGAAATGCAGGTTATTATCAGTCACAGGAACCCACCAGCGGTCCAGTCACCAGGCATGGAGAAAGAGCAGGCAGCGGTGCATTCTGTCTGGCCATACGCCTCGAAAATCTAGGATAAAAAAAGGTAATCTATGGGCCACTGTGACACCAGATCAATACATACAGTCATAAACAAGGACACCCTATTGAATTTGATGGTTTTCTGTATCAGGACATAATAAAAAATCTCTGGAATGAAGAATGGCATGAGGGTGAATATATAATGAAAGAATGTTTTGTTGGGTGCAATCACTTTAACAACAGAAATTATCAGGGACTTAAAAATGTTAAATTCTGAAAGACTTTTATAATCAACATTACTGAAATGAAATCTGAAATCTGAACATGGACCTCTCAGGATACAAAGTTTAGAATTGGGAGTAGACTGGGCGGAAGGTTTCATACCTGGCACCCGAGGGACGCCCTGAGGAAACTGAGCACAGAAGGAGAGATAGGTGCCGCCCCGGTCACTATCACTCTCACACGGCCTCCCAGAGACGCCTGTTAAACACAATTCAGAACCTTCGAGAACCATTCATCATAGGAACGCACAGTTTTTCATCAGATGTAATTACTGCCAAACCACACTTTCAAGAGAAATGCCGAATGCCAGTGCGCCACATTCGGAGACCCTGTATTCAGTTAGCGATACCTGCACTTTTTGAAAGATGAGTTTGTCCCAAATGCTGTCGTTCCTGATGATCCCCTGCTTCACCTCGGCATGTTTCCTCTCGATGGCAAAGTTCAGAAGAGATTTCTTGAACGGTGTCTTGGCTCCACTCTGGATCTGTGCAGACAACAGAAATACAATGAAAGACTTGTGAGCAAACCCGCAAAATGAAGAAAATATATTATGTGTGATTACGATTTATTTCATTCTATTATCATTTGTTATTATGATATGTTAAATATAAGCATGCAAATTCGACAAACCTTATCATAAATACGATTCAGAAGACGCGGGACCACTGGAAATACGGTGGGCTGTAGTGCTTTCATGTCATCTGGGAGAAGTGCGATATTACCTTGAAAGAAGCCAACTCTTCCTCCAGCACCATATAACACTGTCTAATACACATCCATAAAACACAAAGAGCTCTTCTGTAAAATACATGCACTATGTGACATTAATGGCTATAAAGATCTTGATCAGAATTGATAATGGAGGCATCCTCACCTGTACGACTCTCTCAAACATGTGAGCCAGCGGCAGGAACGAGATGGACACGTCAGATGGAACCGGGATGAAGACGCTCTGAAGAAACATGGGATCGCCATTTAACATTGAAACTTACTCCACAGAGGATTTGGAAAAATCATTTATCACAGTGACGTACTGTACCTCAAAAACCTTCACCACACCAGCTGCGTCTGAAACCACATTCTCGTGGGTCAGCATGGCTCCCTTTGGATCCCCTGAAGCAAAGCATTCTGTTATTAGAGCTCATGCACATGTTGCACTGCCCCAAAACAGGGGAACAACAATTTAAGTTCTTTCATCATCTACTCAACCTCATGTCATTCCAAATCTGTATGACTTTGTTTCCTATGCAGAACACAAAGGAAGATATTGTCAAGAACGTACGTAACCAAACCAAACATCACTGGCCCCAGTTTGACTTCCATTGTATGGACACAAAACCACTGAGACATTTCTCAAAATATCTTCTTATGTGTTGCACAGAAGAAAGAAACCCATTGAAGATTTTAATGTCAAGAGGGTGAGTGAATGCTGACTGAATTTTTATATTTGGGTGAACTATCTCTTTAACAGCTAAAAATGTGTGTCATAATAGGCCCGGTTTCACAGACACGGCTTAGCCTGTTGAATTAAGATATTTATGTAACTTTTATCAAAATCACTTAGAAGAATGCACTACTGGTGTGCATCTCGAGACAAAACAATGGCACGGATATATTTTAAGATATTTCTGGGCAAGTTATATTCAGTTAAAACAGGTCACATTTTAGTCTGGGACTAGCCTTATAGGCCTATAGGGTCATTTAGTGAAACAGGTTGCATTATGCTTACCAGTGGTTCCACTTGTGAAGCAAATAATACTTAAGTCTTCTGGTTTTGGTGGCTAAAAAAAACAAATCACACTTATTTTCTAAGACACTGAGATCAATACTAAGTGCTAAGTAAATAAAACTGCAGTTTAAAATTAAGCTCATTACTTACAACTGGCTTCTGATGGTTGTTTTTTCCCAGGGCCTAAAAACACATTTTTTTTTAAATACTGATACAAGATGTCAACATGTTTACTTTTGCTTTTGTTTTATTATTTACAGTAGCACTGATCAGAGAGAACTGTCAAAGTACCTCTACATCTTTCAGGGACAGAACATCCACTTCTATCTTCGAGCCTCTCTCAGTTAATGCAGCATCAAAAGGGTCCATGAGGATGATGGTTTTCAGCACAGGCGTGAGGTTTTTCTCACTGTTAGCCAACAGGGTTTCCGCCTTATCTTGCTTATCACACAGTACTGTGGATATCTTTGCTGCAGAGATGTGTAAATAAATACAAAGCACTTTAAAACAAGATCCAATCAGAGCATTGTCAATCTGATGGGATTAAATACAGGAAATAATCGTAAAGTCAATATTTACATGCACATGTCCTTTAGAAATGGTTGTTTAGAAAATTATTTGAGTTAGAAATGTTTAAGGAATAGTTCACCCCAAAATGCCATCATTTACTGTCATCATTTACTCATCCTCTTGTCATTTCAAACCTGTTTGACTTTCTTTCTTTTGCAGATATTTTGAAGAATGTTGGTAACCGAACGACGGCAGTATCCATTGACTTGCATTAGTTCTTTGTCTATACAATAGAAGTGAATAGGCACCGCCGTTGTTTGGTTACTAGGACTCTTCAAAATTGCTTCTTTTGTGTTCTGCAGAAGAAAGAAAGTCACGCAGGTTTGAACTGACAAGAGGGTAAATGATGACAGAATTAGCATTTTTGGGTGAACTATCCCTTAGTATTTATAATTGCCCTGTTTTATACTGGGATGTTTGTTTTTCTTAAGTCTCTACTGCAATTTTTTCTGTAAAGCCACAAATTGTAATAAGATAGAAAAAAACTTGAATTTAAATGAAAATTCAATTTGGCATTTTTAATTCTTCAAAGTGGAATTAGCAAAAAGTTTAAAAAAACACACACATCACCTTTAAATATTATTAAAATCATTGTTTACAGAAAAATTTGATTAGATTAGACAACTTTATTAATCCCTGTGAGGGGAAATTCATTCGCCACCATTTCACAATACAAAGGACACAGTAAACAATGGACATCAATACATACAAAATACAAAAATTATATAACATCATTAAAAAACCCAACAGCAGTGGGTATAAAAGACCTTCTAAAACGCTCTGTAGAACACTGGGGCATTACCAATCTACCACTAAATGAGCTCTTAAATCCACTAAAAAATACAATGTAGTGGATGATCTGCATAAAACAGAATCACTTTAAGTTTTACTCTAGTTCTCTTTTCAACGATAATCTCCAATGAATCAGGAGTAAAGCCTATGACCGAACCAGCCCTCCTAATTAATTTATTCATCCTATTTTTAAATAAGGTTTTTAACAAAAATAAGGTCTATGTATGAAGGCAAGCGAGCCATAATTGCTATGAACTGATGGTAGAGGTGACAAGTTCACCGGGGCCACTAAAACAATAAAGTGATTTTATTGTGTGAATTACGCAAGGATTATAAATCAGCAGGTGTTATGGGTAAAGCTGCTCTGAAGAACACCTCTAATGAAGCAAGAAAGCAGTTCTCATTACCTCTATTAATGATGAACACAAGAGCTTCAGGTCCCAGGGTGTCGTAAAGAGGCACAGCCACCATGGAATAAGCATAGCAAGCCAGCTCAGAGATAATCCACTGAATGGAGAAGAAAAGAGGAGTTGGCATCATGCAAGTTTGATTCGACTAGTTGTTTTTGGTTTATGATATGATTTTGTGTAGCGTCTTGTGATAAATGTATACGTTTTGATTGGCTGTTATGGCCATTATATCACCTCTGGTCTGTTTTGGGCAAAGATGCCAATGAACGATTCTTGTGATGGTTTTAGGCCACGGTGGATGAGTCCAGACCCCAGGTATTCAGCTCTGTCTGAAACCTGAAACCATGATAAGAAGAAAGACTTCTATTGTTGTTGTTCATGAGGTTTGAGTTCAATATTCTGTTTGTAGCTGGTACAAATACCTGTTTGTATTTAAGCCACTGATAAGGTTGCCCTTTCTTTCTGTACCCCAGACACGACCCATTTCCTGCAAAGTGGAGATTAAATGTAATATATGTATGAAAATCATGTCAGAGCCACCAGAGAGGGACAAAGATGTGAACAAACATATAAGCATTACAAATGGATGTCAGTGTAAATATGTGACCCTGGACCACAAAACCGGTGGCCTTTCGAAATTTAGATTTATACATCATCTCTAAGCTGAAAGATACAACTATTTGAAAATCTGGAATCTGAGGGTGCTTTTAAGGTTGTCTATCAGAGGCACTGCAGCAGGCTTTTTTGTTAGCGATTTTGCTGCATCCAGAAAAATAAAAAAGTTTTGATATATTTACTGTAGGGAATTTACAAAATATTACTTACCTTTACTTAATATCCTAATGATTTTTAAGTGAATCTAATGATTTCATAAAAGCAAAATCTCTACCCATACAATGTATTGTTGGCTATCGCTACAAATATACCCGTGCTGCTACTCATGACTGGTTTTGTGGTCCAGGGTCACATATAAATATTCTGTGATGTTTTAAATTTTGACCTCATGACCTCTCACCTGAGACACGTAGCCCTCTTTGGAAAACCTCATATAGTGTTTTGGCATCCTCATGTAAGTATGACATCAAGTTATCATCGTTCATGAGTGCTGCTTTTCTAGCCCCACCCTGTAAAAAATGCCAGAAATATTAAAACACAGTTGCCAGGATTTCTTCTTTTTTAAAACAGTATTGTAATTTATGAAACAAAAATTGAATACTACAATTGAAATTGCAATAAAAGATGAAAACAAGTTAGTAATCTTAAGGTGGTCAGTTAATTCCTTACAGCTCCATGTGTCATGAATCATAAAAGTCTGTGATTTGCATATATAACAAAATAATGAACATGGATGCAATTGCCTTAGAATTTTCAATCAAATGTGTTTTAATTCTTTGTATTATACATAAAAAAATGCATCAGACGTTGACTTGTCAATGCTTTCACATTGCTAATGAAAGACACTCACCGCTATGCCAATGCTCTGCCGGTTGAGGTCTGATGGTGGTCGCAGTGGTTTGGGCCTGGTGTTCAAATGCAACAGAGCGATAGCTGCAAGACTAAACAGGAAGACCAGCCCAGAGGTAGACAGGGGGGTAAAAAGGAACTCCCACAAGAACTCCATGTCGCAGAGGATGTTGTGGAGCTATGGAGAGAATTAAAAGTAAATGTAACAATGATAAGAAAATATCAATATGTGGTTTCACATCAAGCAGTATTCATATCGATGTAAGTGAAGAAGTTCAAGGTCTCTCTCGTTAGTCTGTTGTGCTGTTTTGAACCTTAGATGATTAGAAGATATGCAAAGGTATTGATGAGGTGTGCAAAGGTGTTAAAGACAATGAACGGCGTATGAACTTTGGAGGGGGCCAAAGGTAAGAATGTGAAGGTCTGATAAAAGGGTAAAGGGCACAGTATAGTACATTTATAGAAATACTCCATTGTTGAAGATGAATTATGTTTTAGACATTTTTTTGAAGAATGTTGTTAACTTGCACTAGTTGTGTGTCCATACAATAGAAGTGAATGGGTGCCAGCGCTGTTCAGTTACCAACATTCTTCAATTTGTGTTCTGCAGAAGAAAGTCATACAGGATTGAAATGACAAAAGGGTGAGAAAATGATGACAGTATTTTCATTTTTTGAGTGAACTATCCCTTTAAGCAGCCAAACAAAGTCGTATTTTTGAAAACAGAACATATCGTCACTGTTTTACTGAAACCTTGTATGTCCAAATTCACAGTTTTTCAGGAAATGGAAAAAACACTGGGCTTTTCAGACGATTAAATGATGTGTTGTCAAACTTTTTATTGGTTAGATATTTGCAGAACCCAGTGACAAACATAAAGGGTGACTAATAATAATGATTTATGGCAAAAAACAAAAAATATGGAGATATGAGTAATAGAAGGAAAGCAGCAATATTCATGACATCATTCAAACTTTGTGATTTAAAACTGACTGCAAATTGACAAAATCATCAATTAACTATTCAACTAACTACCAGACATTAATGCGATGTATTTATATAGATATGTATATGTATTACATCAAATAAAGAGTCTTTTACCTGGTTAACCTGCAGTAGTCTGTTGTGTCCTTTAGATGATGGGGCTGAAAAGATCTGAGATTTCCGTGCACAGTTGTGCTAAGCACACAGGAAGACTGAGGAAAGCATGGTCTCAGACCCAATAAAACACCTCATATCACACAACACAAGAGTGACCTTTGAACCAACTGCTGCTATCTGTTCCTTGATCATGCGAATGACTGTGGACAAAATCACAGCTAAATCATGTGCAGCAAATGTGAGCTGTACAAGCATCACAAGAGTTTAATGCCACTTGCACGTCTTGAGCAAAAAAAGACCCATGTGAAATTAAACAGAGTGGACTTTAACATTTGTCTTTGCTGGTCAGTGTGACATTGAAATGTGCAAAAAGAAAGTAAAAGAAACATGTCCGCATTAAGACTGTATATGCCGTTCATGGAATTCACCTGAATATTTTAATTGCTCTTCCCACCCAGCTGGTTTGCAGTAATCTTTTTGCTGATTCAAATCATCATTCACAGCTTCCCAGGGTAAAGTGGCCCTCGGGGACCCCAATAGAACCAATGAACTCTTGTTAACAAGAGACAAAACAGCAACGTATCATCTATGTCACACCTCCTATTAACACCTTTAAGTCAAGCATGACACAACATGACCTTATGAACATAGTACTGCGTTTTCATACCCCGTTCTCAGCATCATTATCACAGCAGCTCGGAACATCTGAACTTTGACATTTAATTGTAATGACAGATAAGATGGAGGCACCTTTGGATTTTGTAATCTTTTCTGATAATAGACATGAAATAAAATGAATGGAAACCTTCAATGCTTCATTGTTATTGAATTCCAATTTAGGTCAAAGTTGAAGTAGCACTTGCAAAGGACAACATATGCAAAGGTTATCACGTAAAACATGAGGGAAAAGAGGAAAACCTCATATTGTTGGTGAGCTGTCATTTTCAGATTGAGAACATGTTTGAGATAAATTCATAAAAGCTGATCGTTGATTGGTTACTGTAATATTGTATATAATATGTAATATTGTAATATTAATATATAATAATATTGTTTGTATCTTCCCCTAGCATGATATGTAATCTGATTTTTCTTGTTTCTATTGCTATGTGGATGTTATCTTAAAAAAGTTAAAATTAAAAAAAGTGTGCCTTTTGCATCAGGGCCCGTATTCATGAAAAATCTTAGCGCAAAGTGTTGCTCCTAGTGACAAAATTCTAAGAAAATTCTTAGAAATGTGGGCGTTTCCCCTTAGAATTACAGAAAAGATCCTAGTAAAGAAGAAAGTAATTCATAAAGTATCTTAACCATTAAAAGAGCTCTTAAGGTCCCAAATTTTAGGAGTAGCGAGGAGGACTTTTAAGAGACTTAAGAGTTTCTTTAGCAGCAGAGAAAATGGACGAAACACGAAAAGTGAGAAGAAATGTGTTGCAATGCATGACAATTTCTATATTACTTTTAAGGTTTGTCAGATTTTTTTTTATTATTGTTTTTTGTGTGTGTATTCAACTTTTGATTATCTTGGTTTTGGTTTTCTTGTATAGCTGCTTTGATGCAATGCAAATTGTAAAAGCGCTATAAAATAAAATGACATTGAATTGAATGACAGTGAGTTAATAAGACGCAACACATTAGATGTTTGTGACCGATCCTATTAGAGACACGCTAACCTCTCCAAGACAGCGCCAGAAATAGAAGAAATCACTACATCAACATATTTAGCAACTGGAGAAAAGCAGCTCTGCAGCAGAGATGATTTGGTTCTGTCACAACCAGTGATCACACAAACAATTACAGCACTTACAGAAACTTACTGTGTCACTGTTCATTTTCTATCAAATACGTTGACATTAACAGCATGGTAAATAAAAAAATAAAGAAAGAATATATATACAGTATATATATACAGTATATAGTGCATGTGTGTGAGCGTGTGCGTGAGTACGGTAAAACAGGAAAAAATACATGTGCCATTTCAAACTAATGACCCTATTAAAAGCGCTCTTTTTTCCTTCTTGGTCAACCAACCAATCACAGTCTTTAAAAGACTGTGTCATACATAGCAACGTGGTCAGCCCCGCCTCCTCACTAAAATAAAAGTTTTTTGTCTTTTCTTTGCTCAGAGTTTCTCTCAGATTGGTCTTGAATCGTTTTTAAGCCAAGACTCCTACGTAGAAGTTTTTAAGCTAAATTAAGAGCTTTCTTAGAGGATTCTTAGAAGCTTTAAGAATACGGGCCCAGACGTTTAGCCACCGGTCCGAGGGTGTGAGGCTGAGCGAGACTATGCATAGCGTGACTTACGTTTTACAGGAAGAACCTGTGAAACACTGAAGTCACACACAGCCCATTAACCCATTTTGTTACCATGTATAACAATTTAAAGAATTTCCACTAGCAGAGGTTGGTTTAAATAATTTTAAAAAACCCTGAAACTTTCACTGATCAACATTTTCTGAAGCCTGAAGCTAGAAATCATGCATGCCAACTTCATACACATCATATTATGCAAGTTTTGAAACGATGAATCTTTATGTAATTCTTTTAAAACAAGCATATGCCCACTTCGCTATAGAGGCGGGAATCACATTCTGTAACATTTATAAATAATATTTTGCATTAATATGTAAATATGTAACAGAATAATCTAAAATACATGTTACATAAATTTACATTTTTGACAAAAAAAGTTTTTTTATAACTAGAAACGAAAGGAGGTCAAAATTTCAATATTTTTTGTATTAATATTTATAAATGACAATGTAAATATATACATTTCTATAGAAATAAAAGTTTCTATAAAAATCTTAAATAAAACGATTTTCTTTTCAAATTTATTATAAAACTGACCATTAGACAGGTGTCATTTCTTAATTTAAAACATAAAAAAATGAAAATGTCAAAACTTTTTTTGCTGTTCAATTTATAATTATCAATAATTATTAGCAAAAGTAAAGTTCAAGTGAAGCTAAATTTTAAATGGCCAAGATGCTTAACAAAAGTGAAAATTGGATGAAACCATAGTGTTAAGTGCTCTTTCTCCTTTGATCAAACCTTTGATTAAAATTAATTTCCCTAGGGAAGGCAGAGTCCATTTAAATCTCTCTGTATGTCTGAAAGCCGATCAGTGTGTGTTTCGTGCAGGTAGAATGACAGGAGAACTACACTTAGAGACACGTGGACCAACACGATGGTGGGTGCTGATCTATGTTTCTTTTTCTGCTCTTACAAACGTAGTTATTTGCAACAAACCGAGCCATTTCAAGATCACTGTTGGACTCCAAGCTCCACAGAACTTTTCCTACCCATTCAGTTTGCTTAGGTTGGGTTCTGCCATGCAGATAGCCATAGACAAGATCAACTCAAATCCAGCTCTGAGTGGAAATTTCACCTTTAATTTTGTGTACGTGGATACAGATTGTAATGCAAAGACTTCGCTCCGTTTTTTCATCGAACAAGTTATGAACCAAAATGTGACGGCGCTGTTTGGACCCCCATGTCCTGAGGAGGCTGAGGTAACTTTGTTTTTATACTTTTTAATACAGAAACTTATGTACTGTAAAGTTTTTGTATGTTTTTGTAAAGCTATTTGGAATTGTCGTGCATTAGGAAAAGCTCAATAAAATTCTAGTAGAATTAATAATATGCTCATTTTTTATTTAAATGTGCATATTTAATATAGTGAGGAGACACTGGAGACACATTGGAAACAATGAGACCATTAAATTCATTCCGAAGTTAAAATACGTTTCTGGATTTTTTTAATGACTTGTAGCAAGAGTTCTCATCAGCGATTCATTGTTTAAGTAATTTTTATACATTTTTATCAGTCACTTTGTAGGTAGGCCTATATGGATTTTCTATAAAGCTCCAACGACTCAAAATGGCCATAGAAATACATTACATGAAAGCATTTTAAGAAGGAAGAATAATGCCGTTTTCTTCTCATATCTCAACATAGGTCACTGGTCTCATAGCATCCACATGGAACATTCCAATGTTCGGCTTTGTTGGCCAGACACAGAAAATGGATAATATTCAGGTGTACGACACCTACATAAAAATAGTACCACCACTTAAAAGGGTCGGAGAAATCCTGGTTAAAACACTGGAATTCTTTCTTTGGAAGTACGTTGGCATGATCGGAGGGGGCATGGACACAAACACGTGGGACAATGTTGATGCTCTTTGGAAGAACGTGGAACAGCAGCTCAGAGCTAAAGTAACCGTGACAGCTGCTATTAAGTTTGACACCAGTGACCCAGAACTGGCACGTAGAAACTTACAACAGATTTCAAAGGTAGCGAGAGGTGAGCCATTAATGCTCCTTATCTTACTGTTCTTTTAATATCTGGATGGAGTTTTCACGTCTGTCACCACAGCTGCAAAATCACAAATGAATCTTGTCCTTGTTCTCTCGTGGTCTGTTGCTTATTAAGCCATTGATTGATCTAAGAAACTGAGTTATAAACTATTATCTTGCATTGTTGTCGATTGTGTTTGACATGGTCGTGTGTGTCTTTACATGTATGTGTTACAGTGGTAGTTGTGCTGGCTAATGCTGGAGACTCCACTTCTCTGATGTTAGAAGCTCAGAGACAGGGGCTGATGAATGGAGATTATGTTTTCCTACTTGTTCAACAGTTTGAGGTCAGTGCCAAAGTGGTGAGTAACTGGTTATCAAACAAAAAAGGCAGGTGACACACTTAAACAATATAGAAATATTTACAATAAACAATGCCAAATAGGTTTTCTTACTTGTTATAAAGCAAACTTAAAATTTTGTAGATGTATAAAGTTGGGGTCATAAATTCATAGACCTTCAGCTGATCCATTGCCCACCGATCTTCAAAAAAATCCTCCAAGTTCTGCACGTCTTTTTTCAACATCTTGCATATAAGACCCCTTTCCAACTGTAACTGTATCTTGTTGAGATCCATCTTAAGGATAATAAAGAGACGCAACTATTAGAAATATGCAAATATTCACTTCTCAAGAAGGCAATATGACATTTAAGAGCCAGGTCTATTTAAACTTATAACCCCACTTTATTTGAATACAAATAAATTAAGACTGATGTGTAGCAATGTATGCATAGACCATATTATCTTTAAATTTAATTGGGTTTACTTATTTATTTGGTTTGTCAGGGACAATTTCTTTAAGCTGAATGATGGTACTGAAAAAAAAAGAATGTTCATAATATGTGTGTTATGTTGTAAAAACTATTTTTAAGGTACAGAAATAACTTTACAAGCAATGAGGTACAGTATGAGAGGTCATGCTATATTTACTATATTCATGCTACAGCATATTGTTCTAAAACAAATACATAATTCCTTTTTACAAACAGTCTTTTAATTATGTGATTTTATGATTATATTACATTTATATTAGTATTATTATATTAATAACAGATGTTATGTTATTACATATTATATTTTTGCCCGGTTTCACAGACAAGGCTTAAGGCTAGACCCAGACTAAAATGAATGTCTGAGTTGTCTTAACTAAAAATAACTTGCCCTGGCATAACTTAAAATATATCAGTGCCATTGTTTTGTCTCAAAATGCATAGTAATGTTTTTTAAGGTATTTTTATAAAAGCAACTTAAATATCCTATTTTAACTAAGACTTAAATATTTTAACAAAGACAGTCCGGGCTTAAGCTAAGTCTTGTGAAACTGGGCCTATATTATATTATATTATAATACTGATCAAATGTGCTGAATTAGCTTATACTTTGACCATAAGAGTTTGCCTGCATTTAGTTCACATTTATTAATATTTATTAACTTCGTTCTTTTTATCACTGTTTAGGATAATCTGTGGAAATCTGATATGGATCAAACAAATCAAACAATGCTGGATGCCTTTGACATGGTGTTTGTAGTCGCTCAGAAGTCCTATGATGGCTATGACTATTATGACTTCTTCGAGCAGGCTTATGAGAGGTTGAAAGGAGCCCCATTTTTCAGTAACCTGTCCTCAGAAAAAGAGGTCAGCATTGTTTACCAAAAAAAACATTGTTTATTGATTTCATCGAAGCTCGTCATTTGTCATATATAGTACTATTTGATTTTTAGGTAAGCTCCTACGCAGCTTATTTACACGACTCAGTGCTGTTGTATGCTATGGGTTTAAAAGAGGCTTTAAAAACTGGTAAAGATATCCGGCACGGACGAGAGATTCTCCAGAAACTCAGAGATAGGACCAGCATCAGGTTCTATGGTATGCAGGTTTGAACACATTTTGCTAAACTATATTAATAGAAAAAATAATGAATAAGAAAAATGACTTTTTTCAACAGGGGCTTCTGGTCTGGTTCACTTTGATGAATATGGAGAAAGGAACCTGGACTATTCAGTATATGACCTGCAGAAAACTGAAGATTTCATCAAATTTGTCGCTATTTTAGACTTTGACAGTCATACAAAAATGATCAAGTAAAATATTACATACGTTAGCGTTACTGATACAGATAGTTTAACGCTAAAATTATACTGTATATTATATGTATTATATATTAAGTGTATTTTGTTTTGCAGACCCACATCAAGGTTTTCAAATCTCGTCTGGCCAATTGGAAAACCTCCACCAGATAATCCAGCCTGTGGTTTTAATAATGAACACTGTGAATGGTTAAAAAATGGTAATTTTCAAATCTATGGTACATAATTATACTATATTTTTAAAGGTTCTATGTCCAAAGTTAGTTTTTTATGTGTACAACATACAATATGAATGCTTCCCAACAGACTATAGACAAGACAGAATAGGCTATCATCATATACAAAAATAGCAAAACATTTTACTAAAAATTATATGTACTAGACAATTAGACAATAGATGACATGACAAAAATGTAACAAGGTGCAAAATTGTGACTAGGGTCATTCACGGTGCATACGAACGGCATTTATATGATCCATATAAACAGTCATTTCACATTCTGAAACTATTATCCCTGTGTTTTGTGACTCTAGAGATACCTCTTGTAGTACTGTTGGTGGTTCTGCCTGTGTTTGGAGTGCTGGCAGTAGCCTTGGTCACTCTGCTGACCTTACAGAAAGTCCACCTACAAACCCGCCTGGAAGAATCCAACTGGTGGCTCATCGACTACAGCGAAATAACCATCCTCAGAGAGCCCAAAGTACGAAGACACACATCCACATTATACCCCCCAGACACATACTGCGTCTGCAATAATGAAAAACCGTGAAAAGCCCTAGAGAAATAAACTTCAACTTGTTTAACAGGAAACGCAAACACTGTCTGTTAGCACGACACCAAGCAAATGTGGCAGTGGAGGATCTCAGTCCATCCTCTCCTCAAAAAGTTGCAGTGTCAAAGGAAGTGGAAAAGAAGCCATCTACACCACTATCGGCCTCTTTCAGGTACTGTACATCACATGTTAATGTATTAACTTTCAAAAACATATACTGAAAGATCACACTGCACAAGTCATGAATGACTGTATTAAATTTGGTCTGTGTGCTGGTGGTGCAGGGGAACGAGGTGGGCATAAAATATTTGAAAAATCAAATCCTCACCAACATCAAGAAACCGTCTGTTATTGCAGAGTTTAACATGGTAAGTATTAAGTGTGTATCCGTGTGGCAATCACCTTTTGGAGATTTCCACATTACGTCAAAGATTTAGAAGCATCAGTTTATTTATTCCGCAGTTAAGAGAATTGAAACATGAGAACCTGTTCCAGTTCTTCGGTGTGTGTATTGAGCCACCAAACATCTGTATTGTTATGCAGTACTGCAAGAAAGGAAGTCTGACGGTAAATAATTATTTATAATTTATTTAGGATTATTTCATTGGGATCATTTCTGAAACCTAAATGAAATGGGAAACTGAGCTTAATGGGTAAAGCATGGCGCTGCTCTAGCAAAGCCAAGAGCTAAATTTACTCTGTAGCTTGAATGCACGTATTGTTAGTCGCTTTGAATAAATGCATATGTCATAAGGTAATGATATGTTCTTTTGTAAGTCTATGATCAGTTCCTCACCATGTCTGTTTTTCTTATTTAAAAACATCAGGATGTTCTTGGGAACAGCGAGATTGAACTGGACTCTATGTTCAAAATATCCTTTGCCTATGATATTGTTAATGTGAGTATGTTGTTTTATTGTAACGCTGTCCACTTTCACAGAATATGTTATACATCCAGCTCTAGAACGAATTAAAAGAACAATTTTTTAAATCAGTATTTCTACATGTATTGAACTCATTCCTTTCCAGTATCTTTTGAATTTGACCAGTGCTGGACTGGGATGTTAAATCGGCCCTGGCATTTTTGACCAGCTTCGGCCCTCCACCATTCGTGTCGACGGGGGGGGGGGGGGGGGCATGGGGGGCGGTGGCTTGGTTGAGTGGATTCGCCCACCCCCCGATTCGCAATTGCATTCGCGTTTCACGCTTCTACTCCGTCCGTCTCTCCAGACTCTTGCTTCCGTTTCGGCCCAAAAAGTACATCGGCCCACCGGGAAAATGCCCGGTATGCCCGATTACCAATCCAGCCCTGAATTCGACACAAGTTAACATCAGGAGTGAAAGTCACCCAACAGCTATGTAAAGATGCATAAAAGCTGTCTTAAAAATCTTTTGAAATCTTCTTAAAACATTAATATTATGTTAAAAAGGTTTTATTTGTAGTATTGCAGGTCTGCAAAAAACACTGCATCATTTTTGTTATTTTGACTGCTTTTCCTGTTTTTATTTTCTGCGAATAAATGCAAATAAAAAAAAAATGTTTGTAATTTAATAGAAACATTGTTAGCACATCACAGAATGAAACAAAATTATCATTTTACCTATATATATATTTATAAATGGTTTGGGCACAGCTTTAACACTGTAAAGGATTATTTGTGATGTGTCTTCTGCAGGGTATGGAGTACATACACAAAAGCAGCCTAAAGTCTCATGGAAATCTGAAGCCCAGTACGTGTCTGGTGGACAGCAGATTGCAGATCAAGCTGTCCGGCTTTGGTCTGTGGGAATTAAAACATGGAACTAAATACAGATTACTCCCGCTTGATAATCCAAAATATGAAGAGATGTACTGGACTGCGCCAGAGTTTTTGAGAGAGGTTTATTACCCATTCAATGGCACGCAGAAAGGAGACGTCTATAGCTTTGCAATAATAATGCGAGAGCTAATGTATAGTACAGAGGTGACCCCGTACCACGACATTCATCTGGAACCAAAAGGTAAGACTTGTATCTGTCTAATGTCTTGGCTGTTCTATTGACATACAGTGGGGCCAACAAAGGAATGCTTCTATTTAGCATTTTTCAAATTTAATATTTACAAATTACATTGCCAACAAAGCAATTTAATTCAACTCTCAGAATTTTCTTAGTATGTTGCTTAAAATGTATTTTTTAATAAAACTTTCTATATACTGTATATCCAGATTTAAATAAAATTTTGAGTCCCACAGTGTCAAAGAACTTGAATCCCACTGTATATCAATATTGGCAACAATATCGGAAACCCAGAAGCTGTAAAATTTCTAGTTTTACACATTTTAACTGCGATTATTATTTAACTGACTGTATTATATTCAATAGAGATTATCAAGCAGTTAAGGACCCCTATGTCCGAGGAGCCCCTCAGACCCACCCTGTCTGCTGATATCTGTGATGAACGCCTGATCCCTCTGCTAAAGGCCTGCTGGAGTGAGAACCCAGAACACAGACCCCCGTTTACCAATATCAAAAGAAGCCTGCGTAAGGCCATCCCTGAAAGGTATAAACTCAAGGCAAAAAGTTTCCTATCTGTGTCCGGTGATCTTAATACTCATAAATGCATTGCACTTTCATTTACATTGGATTGTTTTATTTATGTTCCAGTCATGCCAACATCCTGGACAACATGGTTAGCAAACTCGAGAAATATGCCAATCATCTAGAAGAGGTAGTGGAGCAGAGAACCAATCAGCTCACGGCAGAAAAAAGCAGAGCTGATAAACTTCTCTCTAGCATGCTGCCCAGGTAAACAAACACTGGTTGAATCATCACGATAGTACTGTTATTTTTAGCCAGTATAAAACATTTTCAAACAAGTTTTTAACTTCGGTTTTATTTATTGATTAGTAAATTTTACATTGCATCAATATAAATCTAATATCAACAATATAATGGTATAATGGTATTTGGAAGATGGAAACTTTATGCATTGGATACATAATAATGACTAACATGTTCTTACAGATATATTGCAGAGCAGCTAATGGCCGGAAAATCAGTGGAGCCTAAAAGTTATGACATGGTGTCCATCTTTTTCTCTGACATTGTGGGATTTACCACCATGTGCTCCATCAGCTCAGCTCTGGAGGTGGTCACACTGCTCAATGACCTCTATAGCCTGTTTGATGAGATCATCCAGCTGTATGATGTCTATAAGGTACACGAAGCAACATTGACCATTGTGTGGTGGATGTCAATAAAAATTGGGGTTTAGGGGGGTTGTACACCCAAAAATAAACATTCTGTCATCATTCATTCATCCTCATGTCAATCCAAACCTGTATATGACTCTTTCTTTTGTGGAACACAAAAGAAGATATATTGAGAAATGACTCGTTGGTTTTGTGTCCATACAATGGATGTCAATGGGGGCCAGTGTTGTTTGCATACCAGCGTTCTTTAAAATGGCTTCTTTTGTGTTGTGCAGTAAAAAAAAAGGTTGGGAATGACGTGAGGGTAAGTAAATGATGACAGAATTTGTATTTTGGGGTGAACGGCCACTTTAAATACACAGCATGGGAAGGTTTGCAGTAAAATGTAAAATATGGCACAGTGATTGAATGAACATTAAAAATATAAGATTTTTCACTTTTATATATCACTTTTTTCACATTTTGAATTGATATTTTTCTGGTAGGTGGAGACGATAGGGGATGCATATATGGTAGCCGGTGGGCTGCCTATCCCTAATAATACCCACGCTGATGAGATCTCTACTATGGCCCTCCACTTCCTCTCTGCCATACAAAGGTTCAGAATCAGGCATTTGCCTACTGAGAAACTGGCCCTACGGATTGGGATCAATTCTGGTACGCAAGTATATATTATAGGCTTATATACTGTATAGGGATTTGTACAAAAGGTAGTAATTTTCTGTTCTTTTCAGGTCCAGTGGTTGCTGGAGTTGTGGGTAGTACGATGCCCCGGTACTGTTTGTTTGGGGATACAGTGAACACAGCTTCCAGAATGGAAAGCAACAGTCTTCGTAAGGATGTTTTTTATTTTTTATTTCAGTAGTCGGTTGACTATATCTACAACAAAACCATCAAAAAAATTTGATTTTTACTCAAATGTTTTTTTAGCACTGAAAATCCACATCTCTCAAAGCACTGCCGATATTCTCCTTAAAACTGGAAACTTTGAACTGGAAGAGAGAGGCGATATCGAAATCAAGGTTTAACCAATGCTACTTTTTTGTTTGTTTTATAGTGGCCCCTAAAAGGATTTAGACACTTAGGCCTTTGCATTGTATAACATAGAATCTCTTTCAAAGAAATATAAAAATACTTTCTGCAAAATAACTCACAAATGTTTGTCATGAGAAATCACAGCTGCAAAATTTGATACTTTGTTATATGTAATGCAATCACATGTATACATTTTAAGTATGATGTAATTGTACAACATATCCAAATATTATTTGGGGCCCATAACTACACAAACAAAGATATTGTAATGCAAAGTCTGTGCTGCTAAACGTATCTGCGTTTTTTAGGGAAAAGGAACTCAGAAGACTTTCTGGTTGAAAAACAAAACAGGATGTGAGTTTCCTACTTCTGACCAGGAATGCGATACAAGTACTAAGTCAGCATCAAATGTAAGTATTTAGCCACTTAAAATCATCATTGGTCATTTTATGCTTGTTGCACCCTTATTCAGAAACAACAATCCTATAATGAGACCTGACATGCTGTATGTGGACAGTCTTG
The DNA here is from genome assembly GCF_024868665.1 of Triplophysa rosa. Lineage (NCBI taxonomy): Eukaryota > Metazoa > Chordata > Actinopteri > Cypriniformes > Nemacheilidae > Triplophysa > Triplophysa rosa. Next base: position 7,259,798 of record NC_079907.1, on the reverse strand, counting down.
TCCTATTACGTCCAAACAGGAGAAAACCAAAGTAGCCTCAACAAGGGATGCAGAGAATAAAGAGAGAAGAACAATCCAGAGGAGCACGGGGGTTGCTAAAATGTCGGAAAAGCACACGCTTACTGTACCTGAAATTTAGTCTCACCCCAATTTATATGTATTTGGATATCAGATAAGCAGGTCCAAGAATTACAACAAGGTCAAGACTTAGTCTTTAAAAAGTATTTAATTACTGAAAATATTTCAAAACATGTTTACACATATAAATCAAAATTAAAACAAGAATAAGTGTTCCTGTCAAAAGAACAGTTCACCCAAAAATGAAAATTCTGTCATCATTTACTCACGCTCGAGTTGTTCCAAATCTGTATACATTTCTTTGCTCTGATAAACACAGAGAAAGATATTTGGAAGAATGCTCGAAACCAAACAGTTCTTGGTCACTATTGACTACCATAGTAGGAAAAATTGCTTTATAGATTTATTTGTTCTTTTGAACACAAAAGAAGATATTTTGAAGAATGTATGACAGCAAACAGTTCTGGGCACTATTGACTACTATTGTATTTTTCCTACTATGGTAGTCAATGGTGGCCAAGAACTGTTTGGTTACAATCATTCTTCCAAATATCTTTCTCTGTGTTCATCAGAACGAAGAAATTTATACAGATTTGCAACAAATCGAGGTAAATAATGACAGAATTTTCGTTTTAGGTGAACTGTCCCTTTAAGCTAAAATTTAACAATTTATAGTAAATGCTTTAGAGATTATTTTCTTGATCTACAGTACCAACATTCACGTAAGGAACACTAAACACAAGTAGAAACGGTAAAAAAGTGAGTGAAGGCATGTGTCGATACACTCCCTGAGACACACGTACAGTATAGATGCTGTGTGCGGGTGTATGCGTGTCTATATTTAGGTATTTTTATGTAATTATATAAGTGCAAAGGTATGTTTCATTGCATTTGGAAGTGACACGCATTTGGCCCCATTACAAACTGAAGTACCCTAAAAACTCATTTAATAGAAGTATGGACAGCAGACACACAAGTGGGCCTGAAAAACAGAGGAGTTAGAAAACGAAACTTAAGTACCACAAAACAGAAGTCACTTTAAATAGATAAAACTAATAAGGAAACATGTTTTAACACAAATAAATATCTTATTATCAGCTATAAAGTTGTGGCTCGTACAGTGATCTATCAGTATATGACAATTATACAGCATTAAGACATTTACAGTAAAGACTAACCTGCAAAATTCATGTAACTCGCGGAGTGTTGTGCTGTAAACATTCAGACTTAATGTGAGTCATCAAGATTTACACAAATGTAAATTAGACATCTTGCATCACACAGAGGTCAAAATACTAAATACCTCTGACTTGAAACTCTGTAGTCAAGATGCCCCCATTTGGATCAGATTCGAATTCTGTACTTCTCGATGTGCATGGAGTCTTGGATCGAGTTGAAAAGAGTCTCAGTGGTGGCCAGAAATGTATTTAAAACAGCAATATTACATTGATACTTACCGGCTGACAGAACAGCTTTTCTCCATCGCACACTTGCACCTCACAGTGTAGCCACACGGTGGACACTTTCTCCAGCCGCTGGAAGCGGAACGAGTTAAACTTGAAAATGGACCTGCTGTCTTTGGCATTTTCAAATATGGTGACTGTGTTGTCTAAAGAGCAACTGTGAAACAGATATACAAACAGAACAAATATACTGAGCAGTATTGAATCACATTCTGACTGTTCTCTTTTAAAACAAATTGAAGACGACGTCTGTAAGGTACCTGTTCAGAATTAAAGTCCATCTTTTCCTGTCTGTTGAATAAGGTGTTGGTGTTGCCCAGCAATTTGTTATCACTACTTTGAACCTATTAACAATAAAGAGAGTCTTTTGCATTGGCTGTGCGAATCTGCGTATTTATAAAATCTCAATTTGTTTCTTTTGAGAGATTCACCTGTTACTCAGTCCTTTGGCTTCAATGCCAATGAATACCTCAGATCCGATCTCTGATGTGTCGATTATATACGGCGCGTCTTTTGCATACAGGAACTTTGAGTTCTAAACACACAAAGATGAATCCAAAGTTAACTGCAGCTCCTATTGCAGCTACAAGTTTGGACACACCTACAATTTAAAGGGAAAATGAAATTTCTTTCAATGTTTACTTACCCTCATACAATTCCAAACCTGTATGATTATTTTTTGATTCTGCAGAACACAAAAGATATGTTCGAGAATTTTGATAACTGAACAACATTGGCCCCCACTGACTTTCATTTCACAGACAAAATCCAATTTCTCAAGTATGTTCTTTCATGTTCCACAGAAGAAATAAAGTCATACTTGTTTGGAATGACATGAGGGTAAATAAATATTGACAAAATGTTTAATTTGGGGTGAACTATACCTTTAAAATAATTAAAAGTAACTCATTTTTATTTTTTATAAAGAATATTTCGATTTTATATCATATTTTTCATCAACTTTCTATTACAATCTTGCAGACAAATAGTTTACATTACTTATGTCCATCCAATGGTAAATTCAACATAAATTGCGCATATTACCTGACAACCTTGTATTGAGAAAATTGCAATAATACAATCTATTCATGCTTGTCCTATTTCATTTTGAAAAAGCATATAAATCCATTCAAGTGTGTCCAAACTTATGAAAAGAAATCGCTGAATGAAAATAATGTAGTGCACTACAAAAAACCCCATCAAATGTTCACTTTTTAAACCGCCAAATGTTCATGGTCACTTTTGTACACTCACTGAAGCCTTCAACAGACATTATGAAGCAAAGCTGTGGTACTCACTGTGAACACGTTCATAGACAACTGAGACTTAAATGACCCTAAACTTCCATTGTTGACATAAACTGTTGCCACTCTGGAAGAAGCAGAGGGTTTAGTAAAGACGCTGCAAGTCAACGGTCAGAATGCACGTTCACATGATCTACTCCTACACAATATGCCGTCAGCGTAACAAGGGTCTACCTTTGGCTGAACACGGCATTGTTGACCAGATAAGCCGCTTTGTAGGTGCAACTGAAGGTGTAGTTCACGGGCTGGTTCCGGACGGTGAGGGATGAATCGTTGGATACTATTGAGTTGTAAAAGGTGTACCGTGGGTCTTTGCCTCCTACATACTAATAGAAAGATTGAAACAGAAAATGTTTAGATGTTTAGAAATGTGGAGATACTGTTAAATTGGGGTCATAGTATGAAATCAAACAAATAAGCGTCTCACCTCAGAGATGGTGCCACAGTAAGAATTATTCTTTGGTGTGAGGTCTGGTATAGTGAAACGATAAAAACCCGGAGTGTTAATTCCAGTATAGCACACGCCGCCAAGAGACAGCTGGCCGATTTCCCATCCGTACGGACACTCTGGCACGTTTGCAATGATGGCATTGGGAAAACATGACACCATCACATAATCTGAAACGGATAACAAATCGGTTGGATTATCCTCAAGCCAAACCCAAATACACAGCCCTATCACCCACGATGAGAGGAATGTTTACCTGCTTTTTGAGGTGCACAAGCCCACGCCATAGGTAGAAGAATGAAGAGAAAACCAACAGCTGCCATTCTATTGCACTGAACAGAAAGAATGTTAAACATTTACTTAAAATAGCCAATCAGTTATGTATTGCATTTGCACTAAAGCCTTATTTATGCATGGCCTGTTCACACATGGTCTCGATTGTCTTGGATCTACAAATAATAATTTATTTAATGATTTATTCATTATTTTAAAGTCAGCAATGTCATATCAATTGAATCAGAATGAATGTTTAGACATTACCAGTTCGAGTTCCTGGAGAAGGGTTTAGTTCATGTTTTTAGCAGAGGGATTGCATGGTTGCTTTATGGTTCTTCTGCAGGTAAATGGTGAAAATCCTAAGAAGTTCTTTTAAGTCAGCACAAGAGCTGCTTTATAGATCCACAGGTAGACGCTAACCCCCCTCGGTTTTTTGGTCAGCCAGTCTGGTGAGGCCTTCTCGGTGATAGCATTGTAAAGGACAGCACAAAAGCTCTCTGTGCTTGCCAGACATTGACTTTTAAATGACTGGTGTCTCAAGGGGAGGACCATTTTCTCAGCGTTTGACAACATGCTTATTTCTTTTAATACGTTTTCTTTTCAGCCTTGCAAAACTAACGTTAAAACTGGCAGCCAATGCTCCCGTTACTTATACAGTATGATTAAAAAACAGCACCAGAGGTTGTGTTTTCATTCTTGGATGTAAAGTTTTGCTCAGAGATTTCAGGAAGGAAGATCTTGTTGGGATGTTTCAAAATGAGCTTTCTATTTAAAAGTTATGTAATACCTCGCTGTCTCTGCCAGGCAGCCATGCTGATCGCTGGATTGCCGTCCTGATCTGTGCCAGACTGCCTCTTATAAAGGCACAGAGTCATTAAGGTTGGTCTCATTCACCTTAGCCAAAAGAGACCCAAGTCATTTCCAAAAGTTAAAAGGACAGTAATCAGCATTGTTTAGATTACAAGGTTCCAAATTTCAAGAATGTAATTTCCGGATAGATTCCATGTCTTCTGCAATACAGGCAAATGTGAAAGCAGTGGTGAAGCATCATGGCATGGACAATCCCCAACCTGTTTCTCAAAGTTACAATGCAAGGTCTTTCAGGAACCACATGAGTCAAGCTGATAATGATTCTCAGTGGGAAAGCAATATAGCGAAGTCATCACCCGTGAACCGACACACGGTACCAAATCCCCACAACATCACACAGGAGAGAAAGCACACAAAGACCAAGATTCTTGCGATGAAATGTACAAATGGGAATGTATAGATCAAGATGGGCCCCTGGATAAGGTAAGGAGACTGCATGGGGACAAAGATGCAAAATCTGATAGCCAAAGGATGTGCCATTCACAAAGATAGTGTTTCGGTCTCCAAGGAAAGCAGGGCACTAAGAGAAGCACCATTTATCCTCAGACAGTGTGTCTCCCAATTCTAAGGACAGAAGAATATCTTCATTTACTCTTTCTTTGAGTGTATGAATCACGAATGAGAGGTCAGTCGGTTCAGTTTGATCCATCACAATTAAGAAAATGAGCCCTTAGATGTGTTCCAAGTCCCATGCATTGTGTTTATTTATAGATTATAACCAAAACATGGCTTGCTGCAATCCAGAATCACAACCTTCACCACATTTTTAAGTAGTTAATGCAACAGAAAATATTCAACTTAAAGCAATGAGTTGAACCTTCAAAATGAAAATTCTGTCGTTATTCACACGCCCTCTTGTCATTTCAAATCTGTATGACTTTCTTCTGCAGAACACAAAAGAAGATATTTTGAAAAATGTTGGTCCCCATTACCTTGCATTGTTTTTGTGTCCATACAATAGAACATTCTTCAAAATATCTTCTTTTGCGTTTTGCAGAAGAAAGAAATCACACAGGTTTAAAATGACAACAGGGTGAGTAAATGATGACGGAATTTTCATTTTGAAGGTGAGCAATCTCTTTAATACAATAACCAAACCCAACCGAAAAATTCTATAATTGTGGATGGATACCAGCAGACTAATCTTTATTCACAAAACTTTACAATAACGCTCTACACATTGAAGAAATACGGTGTTTATTCGTCTTTGTTAGTTACACAAGATCTGCAAACCTATGCATTAATCATAAACCATTCATTTTACAGAAATGTGCAATGCAGGTTATGTAACCCTGATATAGGGTCTTTTCCCAGTAAGTTTACACATTATCAAAACATATAGGCCTACAGAACACATCCGTTACAAGCGCTGCTGTAAACTGATCAGATGCAGATTACACAGGCACAGATATCCCACGTGATAAAATGACAGAACAGCAAAGGCTACTTTCTTTCTGCTCATTAGCATGAGAATGGAAGAGACCACTGGGATACATTCGAGTGCAATGCCTGAGAGAAAACTATGGCGAATGCAAATGAACTATGAGGCCTCGAGCTCGTGGGACAGCTAGTGTTACGGGAGACCGTGGAGGGCCCACCATGTGTTCCATCCCTGTGTTTGTTATGTAATACCAGGTGGGCATGTCAGACCAGAATGCAAACACAGGGATTTAAATTTCGTTTTGTCTTAAATGGCAGAGTGTCCAATTAAACTCCGTGTTTTTTGTGCAGATTCAAAATCAAAGCATAAAAGGTAAAAAAAAGATTATTAAAATAATTTAGGTTACATTTTTCATTTTAAAGATCTGCTAGCTTTTGTACAAAACATTAGACACAGTAAAGTGTGTTCTATAGTGGTAATTTGTTACACAATTGCTGTTGTTTAAGTCTTCAAAGCCAAAGTCTTCACCCATCACCCCTAAGGCATCTATATCTGCAAACATTCTGTGGTTAACATGGTTTCATAACATAACGGTCTAGTCTAGACCACAGCAACAAAAAAAGAAAATTAGAGAGAAAGCCACTGGCAGTTGTTCACTCTTACCTGAAATGCAGGACACTTGGCATGTGTAGATTAGCTGTCGAAGCTGAACAATATGTAGACAAGATGTCTCACAATACAGAAACCAGTCAATAAATCAGTAAATGATGTTGCTTATCTGTGACTGTCAACAAAAAATATTAAACTGCATAAGGAACTACAATTTTTTATTTGTAGATAAGAATATGAATGGTGCTTTCCTGTGCCAAACTCACGTGACCAAACAGTGGTTGCAAAGGTGTTCCAAGTGTTTTTATGCAGATAGTCTGCTTCATAGACAACACTCTTGGCTAAGTTACACTCAGACCCCGTGCAACTACGACCCCGTGTGGCTCTAGAATACCATAACAGCATGAGGCAGGCAGAGTAAACTCAGCAGTAATGTAGCTTTTCTCTAGTGTGCTGTGGCTGAGTGGTGCATTTCAGCTCATAGGTTGTGTTGTCGGTTCCCTCAAGGACAAGGGAAGGTTTACAACACGCGAGAGGTCAAATTTAACACCGATGGCGCATCAAAGGCGATTTCTGAAGGTAATTTTCCTCATTGTAGGCTACGCTGTATTTTAGGATTTCGTTCAGTTTGACACAATGGTTTAGCATACTAGCATAAGCGGGTCCGTGAATACACCAATGCAATGAAGGCACTGCACCGGCAGAACCACGCGACTTCAAATCCAATTCCAAATGCATGATATTGAATTGACCTCGTGCTTCCAGGGTCAGGCGTTGATGGACCCAAGTACATTTCATAAGATCCACGAGCGCGCGTGTTTAATAGCATCGCTTTAATACGGACTATGCGTGTTCTGTGCGTGACAATGCGTGGCTTACAACAGTTTGGTCGAGCTCGGCGTGGTTGAGTTGACACACTAGCATGCAGCTAGCCCGAGGACGTCAGCGCGAGTCTTGACAGCAACGGAGGCGCGTGAGTTCACTTGAAGCTGATGATGGAAAATCCTGTATGAGGACGCAGTGCCGTTAGATCAGAAAGATTAGATTTGTTTTAACCGTTCGTTTTTGAAGACCATTTATTAGACACGTTAGACCTTGGTGTTACGTTGTTAGATCAATGTTTCAAGAACCAATAGTAGAACAGAATTAAATGCCACAAGGAATAAGGCCCAGAATGTTGTAATATTATAATGGCAAACAGCTGATGGATGATAATAGTTTTTAGTTTTGGTAATTTATACCCTTTTCCTTTCCTGATGATGACTTTTTATTAAGGCAATAGACATGGAAGAGAATAGTTAAACCTGTCTTTACTAATGTCCTACCTGTCTCCTATTATTATTTGTTGTCTTCTGTGGAATGAATGCAGACCATAGACTGAAATTTTCATTATTATTAACAAAAATCTATAACGCTGAAAATCATCTATAGTCCCTATTCACTTTTATCCTATAGAGGAGAAAAATAACTCTTTTGTTCAATGGAAAAAAGTCACAGTGCTTTTGAAAGATGTGACAAAAAAGTAATTTTTGGGTAAGCCGTCCTTTAAAAGCCAGTTTAATACATGCCATGATCGTTCAAAGGTTGCTGCTTAAACTACGCCTCATTGTTTAATTTCATTCAATCTGAATAAGTGTGTCAGCATTTGATTGTCTTTGCCCTGTGGGTGTTTCTGTCTTGTAGTTGAGATGAACAGATTGCCAGACAGATTAACCCATTGGCCTGCTTTGCGGGTGGATTTACTCATCAGATTTCATTACGCCTTTATCCTAGTGACTGATACTCTACCAGAGGTGGACAGTAACGAAGTAAATTTCCCCGAGTACAGTACTTAAGTACTTTACTTGAGTATTATTTTTTCTGAGTACTTGTGACTTTAATTTCACTACATTTGAAAGACAAATATACTTTTTACTCCACTACATTTATAAAAAGGTTCAAAAGTAGAAAGTCGTTTCTATGTAGCGGGGTTTCCTGTGCGCGCAATTTTTCTGGCTTGCGATCTGCCAGGACCTTTCACTGATGCCAAGTATTTCAGTTTTTCTAATTTCCATTGGGATTTTCTACGCAATTCTGGCAACCCTGGGATGTTCCCCGCTAAACTAATGTAAACGTACTACAGAGCTGCTCTAAAAAGGCAAATAGAACAATAGAAGACAAAAAAGGCACATGTTAAAGTGTGGTGTAATCATCTGTGGGTTCAACTATGTGTGATGCAGCCTTAGAACGAGCGCTACGATCAGTCAAAGATCAAAAGAAGACATTTTCATGAAAGTGATTGGCTAACGGTAAATAAACATCACATAACGTTACACCTTGAGCTACATGACAGAGAAAATGGAAAATATAAAGTTTTCATTCGAAATTTCATGAGATCGCACAAGTGATGAATTTAATAGAAAAATCTAATTCCAATTCACAAATTCATTGTTGTTTTTTTCATCAGGGATGGTGTTTGCAGTAAAACCACAGTATCCACAAATTTAAATTTTTTTTATTTAGTAACCATGCTCCATTTAAGCTATTTTTAGTAAAAGCACAGTAACTAAAAATGTACCTTAGTTTCATTATAGTAGCTAGTTTATGTTTGTAGTTAAACTATGGTAATTCAAATGGTAATACATCCAACAAACACATGGCTTCTACATTTTTCTATATACAAGAACCTTACTACTTACTGGTAAATTGCTGCTAAAACTGGTAAAGGGAACAACAAAAAACAAAACACTTACATCTTTGTATTATTCCCTTCGTGTTTTTTTACATTATGAACGTACATGCCGATTGCCAACAAAACACAGACATATGACTTAGTTTGACTTACCGCGTGCAGTTCATGTCTGGCATTTTTAGCACTGGGACCGTGCCATCTATCAGTTTCAAACGATTTCCAAATCCAGCGTTAAATCCACCGTTTATATAACATCCATCACTGAAATGCCATGAACAAACAAACACACCTCAAACCTCTCTCCCTATCACAAGAGTAACGAGCTGCAGATGCAGCCCCACAGCGCAGCCAATCTTGACGCAGCGCAGCCAATCTTGATGGTAGGCGGTTCTTACTATCACTCGTTGGTTGGCGCGTGGGCGGGCTATTTCTTTTGCCTTGCCGTGCTTTTCCGGGAGAATTGCCCAAAAAAGGAATAGACTTGTAAAAAACTTTCCGAAACAAGTTGGAGTGCTGCGGGAGTGTATCAAGCACAGAAATGCTACGTCCAACTCGTTTTTTAACAAGTTGACCATGTTAAGCATGAGAAGCCAGCATGTTCAACAGTGTAAAGAAGTCAGAATGCATGACATAGCATGTTACCCAATCTTTAAAGGAGTAGCTCACTTCAAAATTTGCCCCCATTGACTTTCCATAGTAGGAATAAAAATTACTAGGAAAGTCGATGGGGGCAAATTTTGAAGTGAACTACTCCTTTAATACCACTGATACTGTGAGCTACTCAGTGTATTCAGTAGGTTGCTTCAGAGGCACAAGGTATACGACAATAAAAAGGACATTTACTTTTAATACTTGCGTACTTTTAAAAGCACGTACTTGTACTTAAGAATCTGTCTTTACAACTTTTACTTGTAGTGGAGTAATATTTGACCAGTAGTGTCTGTACTGGAAGTTGTGTACTTCATCCGCCTCTTACTGCATCATTGACATGGAGTCTGCGTTTGCTGACAATGTCGCTGCCCATTTTTAAAATCTGCCTTTGACTCTTGTTTGGCACACGCCTGCACGTATCATTTCACAGCAGTGGGCAAGTATGATTTGTATCGTCAGTTTGACATTTTCAAGTTGTAATTGAACAAAAAAACATTTTTAATTAAATATCAGAATAAACTTTTTAATGGTTTAAAAATCTGGTTATTTATCATTTTTGCTTTCTGAGCAGGTCTGTCTTTTCAGGCTTTGGCATTCAACCAGACTCTTTGGAAACACGGTCCTCTCTCTCTTCTCCACCCACCTTTCTCATCAGTGTTCTGGTCACCCATTGGTGCAGAACACATCAGACAATGCAGGCAGGGCTTCTCGAGTTCAATGAACTTTCATTTAGCAGCTGCGGTGTGGCTTGCTGGGCACCTCTCTTCTGTCTTTCTCGCTCTCCCCAGGCTCATTCAGCATGTGCTCTGCATCTTGTTTGGAGTTGGTATTCATTGTTAAAGAGATTATGTCATTTCACATTTGGCTGTGAAACGACCAGGATATCAGACTTTTAAACTCTTGTGTATCATACAATAAGCAGAACAAAAATTTCGAAGCGTGTTTCCGTTTGTGTTTGTGATGCAGGAGATAGTAACACGTGACAGCCTCTGTGTGTTCTGCTAATGACTAAACGACCCCACTGCAGGTTCTTTAATGCCCTTGTGATTTGCTGATGGAGTGTTTTTAAGAATTGCAGTCACAGAGGTGACAACAAGAAACCATAATAATACTGTACCACTATAAACAGCTGAGGAAGTGAAAGTCAACACCTTTGATGGGGGGCACATTTCTTTTTATGATTCACTTCCTTCTCACTCTCTGTTTGTATGACTGCAAAGCTTAGCCAGTCATATATATGATTAAATGTCAAATGAAAAGTATCTATTTTTAAAAGGATCTCTTTTCACTTCAATAATTTAAGGTCTCAAGAGTTTCAGGACCTATTTTACTATTGGTTGGATAGGTTCTGTTGCATGAATAGAGTCTTGGATGTAGAATAGATGGTTGTTGCGTCATTGCGCATGATGTGCGCTGAAATTGCACGTACTGCACCCGTAAGTTGGCACAATCTTTTTTCCACAGCTCATCTTCCATAAATATGTCCAGGACAGCTGCTGTAGATTGCGTGCTTAATCGGCCCCCCTCTTTTCTGGGGGGCTGTAAGCCTTATAACCTGACACCAGAATCATGCACAGGTCAGCAAATCAGCCGCTAAAGTCATAAGATTTTGTAGCTGGAGTTTGCACAAGACATCATGAGGGATGGAGAGGTGTGGAGCACGCTGTGTCCTTCTCTGCTGAATGTTTGCAGTTTGTTTGGTAACCGTAAGCCAACTTTTGTTGTTCATGTTCTTCAGGTTTTCATTTAGCTGTCAATTTTCTTTAGCCCAAGGCAGAGCCGTGGAGAGAGAGAATCGCGTCAACTCCATTGACTCCAATGGAACAGTTTTTTCACAGCAATGGTGGGTTATGGAGCCTCTCAATAGTTCCCGGATGTTACTAGTAACGCACGGAGCTGCGGCTAAACAGACCAATTGAGGTAAACTTCTAACCCATTTAAAGACATTTAATGAATAATGAAGAATTAAAATAAAAAACATAACTTCCTCGAACTATCTGAAGGCTCCATGAATCACGTGACGCTCCAAATTTGAACTTTCATTGTCGCGACTCGCTTACTGCGTCCCAATTCGCATACTATCCCTCCGAAATAGTATTAGAAAATTAATTAGTATGTCCCAAATCGTAGTATGTTGAAAAGACTATTCCAAAGATTCTCGGACGGTCTACTACTTCCGGTAGAAATTTGAAGTGCAGAACGATACACACTCTAACGGCTAATATAACCCACAACTCACCGCAAGTAGGCAGACTTTAGTGACGCTCCACTGCATTAATAAAATGATATAACTGATGCGTCACTAAATTAATAAATATAACTAAGTTAACATTACATATTAAACAATAAATGAATAAATACCTGAATGGAAAGAAGAGCTGTAATTTGATGTTTGTGACAGTTAATGTCCACAATGTTGTCTAGGCAACAAAGGCTTCTTCCGTTTCCTGTTAGAATGTCCCAGTGCGTGCATATTGTTTTGCTACACACTAAAATGTATATACTTTTCCATAACAAAAACAGTACATACTTTTAGTGCAAAGTATAAGTAGGCGAATTGGGTCGCAGCAGCTCTCTCTCCGTGGCTCTGGCCCAAGGTAGCAAAGTTTAAAAATGTATACCGGGTTGTGTACTCAAATATTTGTAATTTACAGATTTACGAATTCCCATCCCGTTGTGTCTTTTTACACATTCTCCCATGTCTAAATTCCCAGTCAAGTACTGTTTTTTGTTATTCTTCCTTTTCAAACCATCGGTTCACCTGCTAACCAACGGTCTCACCTGATTTTTAAAGCTAGAATTGGGTGGAGCACATCATCCGACATTCCTTGCATTCAAGAGCAGCTGAGCTGGAGGTGCTTTGCTGAATAGGCAGCGCAATGCTTTTGCTTTCTGGCTTTCTGTGGAATATTTTGCCGGCTAGAGGGATGTTTGACCTACTCGTCATTTCTTCTGTCCCACAGTTTTATTGTTGATGTTCGGTTTGAAGAGAGGAGATGGATGTCCACATGGTGCTGGGGGGTCAGGATAATGTTCTCCTGGCCAATAATCCTGACGCAGGAAGTGGCAGTCTGAAGCATCCATGCGATGAGCAGGTGAGTGTAGAGACATTTACAATTAACCATGGTTTTACTAGAGTAAACATGTAGTTTTAACAGATTGATTACCATTTGTGTTGTCACAGTCTTACTATGGTTGTTGTAGTCAGACCATAGTAAAGAGGTTTTGTTATTTTTCTGAATGATTTGACTGTACAGTAAATTGGGTTAAAAATCCTGGTGAGGGTTTGTGCTCTCATGATTGGGCCAGAACAACCCAAAAACATTTGAGTAACATTTTTTAATTCTTTTGGTATACATTTGTAACATGTTAACTATAAATGTGATATGCTGTCACCTCAATAACCGTAGTTTACTCATTGTATTTGTAGTAAAACTATGGCAACACAAATAGTAAATCTGCCAAAAAAAAACACAAATTTGTCTGACGATTAATTGGACAATAAATAATTGTGATTATGGTGGTGAGTAATTATGGAGTTGATTTTAGGGATTTGACAATTATCACGATTGTCATGCAAATTGTTGCGGGGTTTTTTTTGTTGCTTCGTTTATTTAATAATTGTCAAAAAAATATTTTAGAAATGCATCGATTTATCGGCCAATGATTGGTATTGGTCGATAAAAGCTGTTCTTCATCAGCCAATGATCAGGGCCGATATATCCTGTCAATCAAAAGAGGAGAGGAAATGCAATGAATTTGTGCTCTGTATATAGAAAATGTTAAGAAAGATCACCAGTTTGATGTTCAATATTAATAGTCATTATATGAATTAATAACATTCAGAAAGTTAAGAAAGCTTTAGAATCGTTATTGGCAGATATCATTCTGAATAATCGGCTATCGTATCGGTGGAGAAATTTAGTATCGGTGCATCTCTAATTATTTAACTTATTCCTTGAATCCTTTGTAAATTGTCACTGGCAGTATAATAATAAAACACTTTAAATCTTTAAATATTAAAGGAATTTCTGTCATGAGGAAAATGTATCTTTCAGAATTGTGAACATTCTGTAAAATTACTAAAAAAAAAACAACTGACACAACTCAAATGATGGAGAAATATAATTTGAATATAACAGTAAGTGATTGTAGATACTACAGGTCCCCCTTGTGTTTACTAAAGAGGCACAATAATTGTGGTTGGATCAAATAACCTAGAGTGAACATTTATTTTATTGTGAAAACCCTAGTTTCTACACTTTTTGTATAATAAAAGTATGGTTAGTTTTCCTAAGGGATAAGAATACCTTGGTTACCTTTTTTATAATGCAGGACAGAAGCACCAGCCCATCTGTCTTTCGTTCTGTGACCACCACATGGAAGGAGGGTCTGCTAAACCGGAAAAGACCATTTGTTGGAAGATGCTGTCACTCCTGCACACCCCAGAGTCAGGTTAGTTTCTTCACAGTGTTGTTATTTTGGAAAGGTATATTAGGATTTTCTATGCACCTAAATACGTTTCACAAAGTAAACACGTCAAATGCGTTTTTAAAGATTAAGTGACATTCAACCCGAGACGTCACTCAAGATGACCGCATTTCTTACTAAACGTGCATACTGTATGTTCATTAAGAATAATCTGTTCTTTTAACTTAGACATAATGTGTTGCAGGAGAGGCTGTTCAATCCCAGCATCCCCTCACTAGGACTCCGTAATGTGATTTACATCAATGAAACGCACACGAGGTAAATGTCAACTTCTGGCCTGGTGCCCACGAATGCCTTTCCTCATTATTTATCATGAGAAAACTTACTATGTGTTGCTTGGATACACACACTTGACTATTGCATTGTGTAGTATAAAAAAAATTATGATACATCATTAATACCTTATTTGTTCAGATGAAGTTACCAACCAAATGTCTCTGTTTACATACGGGAGTGAGATGAAAGGTTGTAGGTTTCTGTGCAGAGAGTGGAAAGTCAGGAAATAAATAATTAAGCCTGTTTTTCTGAGGATAATGTGCCGAGATCATGTGACGAAGGTGGTCTGAGCTGTACCGCCAATCACAAGAGGGATTGGACAGTGTGTTGTAATTTGACGTCTCTAAGAAGTCAATGAAATAAATTCTCTTGCATATACACAGTTTCAACGCAACAACATAAACGTTTATGCGCATGTGCGCTTTTGTGGCCCAAACTTAAGTTCTGGTACACATCCGGAAAGAACAGAGTCCCTGTTTATTTTTGATAACAAGCAAAAGACATAGCAAGTAAATTACATTAGCTAGCGAGTTAAAAGTATGTCTAGCTAGTATTATTGGATTACCAGTAGAAAAAACGTTACTTGGCTAAAACTTTGATGCAACAGTTACACGACCCATTCAACTTGTTGTTTATTTAATGAAATTAATATACAATAAAATATTAATATACATTAATATTAATATAAATTGATTAAAATATAAATAGTTATATTATTAGCCACTGGCCAGACCAATCAACAAAGACCGGAAGTTACCTTTGGGCCAGGCATGTGCGTCCGATAAAACCTTCTATAATTGAGTGTTTAATTACATCCTTCATTGGTGCGTTTAAGGCTTAAATTTCTATTTTTCTAAGCATGCATGGCTATATTATCTTTGTATTATGCAGACATAGGGGTTGGCTTGCACGGAGGTTGAGTTATGTGCTTTTCGTCCTGGAGAGAGATGTCCAGAAGGACATGTTCGCCCGTAACGTGGTGGATAACGTGCTCAACAACTGCAGGTACCAAAAGGCCATTTGGGAGAGGAACAGGTGGAATGAAAAATGTTGTTTCTCAGCACCATGATTCATTGTATTATCGCTTTAGCGTGGAAGGCGCTATTATGGAAGTAGCAGCAGAGGCCAGTGGCGTAGATGCCGAGTCTGGAGTGGATCCAAAATCTGCCAGTAAAGTCCGACGGAAAGCCAGAGGATTCCTGCAGGAAATGGTGGCCAATATCTCGCCTGCCTTCATCAGGTACAGTTTTAAGAAATGGTTTACCAAAATGTCTTAATTATTCACCCTCATGTCCTTCAGAAACTCAATATGAGTTTAGTTGAACACAAAAGCAGATTTCTTGAGAAAGAGTGGTTTTGTGTCCATAAAGTGAACATCAATGGGGACTAATGCTGATTGGTTACTAACATAATTCAAATTATCATATGGGTTTGGTTTGGAGTGAACTATTTGTTTCACAGAGCTGCTCTTTGAAAGAAATTTCAATGTTTACCGCACAGAAGCGCTGAATGAACTCACTGACCCTGGTTGTGGTTACTGAATTATCTGATGTGAATAATCTGTCTGACTCTAAATGAAATCAGAATTTGATGAATTACCAATAAACCACAGTTCTTCTCTCCTCTTCTTGTGTCCTGTTCAGATTAACAGGATGGGTGTTGTTGAAGCTGTTCAATGGATTTTTCTGGAGCATTCAGATCCATAAAGGTCAACTGGAGATGGTGAAGAAAGCGGCATCGGAGGTCAGACCCTGTCAAAAATATCTGCCAATACAGATGCAGATAGACAAGATTCAGGCGACAGGTTCACTTGTTGTTTAATAAACTACAGTTTTAAAATTACACCTTATTGTATTGTCATACAAAAATCAACCGGTGGACAAGCAAACCCTTTTAAATCTGACGTGTCGTCGCCGTCTCGCCGACACATTCTACCAAGCGGTATTCATTTTACCATAACTCTGCAACCATTTGTGCTGTAAAAAAAGTAGAACAAACTACTGAATGTAGACAAACTGTGCTTTTGAAAATATATGGTATATTACGGTAACTTCTTGCGTTCTGTCAGCCAATCGCTGCTGTTTTTGTGGAGAGCGGCAGGGGGAGAATATGAACAGGTAGTTACGGAGCTGCTGTTTTCGTGGAGCACGCTAATAAAATTAGCAAACAAAACATGGCAAAGAGGAGATACACAACAGAAGAGGCGATTGGAATGATTTTGGAAGATGAAACGTGTGTGCTGTGGGCCTGTGCTTGCAATTATACAGGAACTGCTTCAGACACAAAGACATTTGAGTGAATAGTGCAAAAAATACACCCGGAGACTGAGGTAAAAAAGGCTCATGAATGAAAACTATCTACACGAGTGACACTAAAAAGACTTTTATGCACGTACTACAGTATATTTTTCAAGTCTGAAGTGCTAGATTCTTTCGTTCTTTAGTTTTTTGAGAATTTCTAAATAAAATGATTTCCATTTTTTTATTTTTGTCTATTTAAATTCTTATTTAGAAACTCACAACACACAGTAATGCTCAATAACCTTAATTTATTTAACGACATTTGTTTTCTGAAAAAAAAAGATACCTTGCACATGATGATGGCACATTGTGTTAGAATTTGACAGTAAACAAACAAAATGTGTGAAAACAGCCTATTTTTGCTTCAGGTTCTGAAGGGTTAACAGTCTTCTAGCATCTCACTTTCTATCTTCATTGTGTTTCAGTACAACGCTCCACTGGTCTTCCTTCCTGTTCACAAGTCCCACATAGATTACCTGCTCATCACCTTCATCCTCTTTTGTCACAACATCAAAGCTCCTCACATCGCTGCCGGCAACAACCTCAACATCCCCATTTTAAGGTACAAAGCAGAGCAACTTTATGAGAGTGTGTTATGCTTTTGAAACTTGAAATTGTTAAAAATGTGTATGCATTGTATTTTGCATTCTTTGTTCTTTCAGCACGCTCATACGCAAACTTGGAGGTTTCTTTATTCGTCGTAAACTGGATGAGATGCCGGATGGAAAGAAAGACGTGTTGTACAGATCACTATTGCACGCAGTAAGTAGAGTTCTGTTTGAGGGTTTGGAAAGTATAATTCACTTTTTTTTTCACTGTGTGTTTTGAGCTACTAGACAACACAACAGTTTTCCTGTAGTACAGACGGTTTCATCGGACGCACACGCCTAGCCCGAAGTTAACTTCTGGTCTGTTTGTTGATCGGTCTGGCTAGTGGCTAACCATTTAACTATTTATATTTTATCTAGTTTATTTTAACATTTTATTGTATAATAATTGTAAAAAATAAACAATTTGACAATTTTGAATGGGTCATGTAACTTTCTCGCATTTAGGTTTAGCCAAGTAACGGTTCTTCTACTGCTAACCCAAAATAATTCTGACTAGACATACTTTTAACTTGCTAGCTAATGTAATTTGCTTGTTAGTTCTTTTGCTTGTTATCAGAAATAATCTACAGGGACTCTATTCTTTGTGGATGTGTACTGGAAGTTAAGTTTAGGCCACAAAAGTGTGCATGCACAGTAACGTTTGTTGTTGCATTGAAACCTATATAGAATTGCATTTATAGAATTGCATTAGCAGCGTAAAGGTTCTAGGTTTGATTCCGAACGAACGCACATACTGATATAAATTTGCTTTGGATTAAAGTGTCTGCCAAATGTTTGATTGTAAATGTAGACAAAAGTGCATTTGAAGGCACTGTTAGATGCTCGGAATAAAACATCTGATAAACGCATACATGTAAATATGTGGACGGCTGTTATTTGTGAACATGCAGATTATTTATGCAGTGTCTATAAGAGGCTGGCGAGTAGAGATGGTGCTGATAGATTACTTTTGCATTATTCATGTCGTCTCCTGTTGTGCACCACATTACCACAATAGGGCTGCTTTAATTACAGAGAGGTCACGTAATCACGTGTTGTGTGTTATACCCAAAAGCATTATTATAGTTAGAATATGTGAATATAATACAAATACAAACAATCTTTGTAGTGTGGTAGTGTTTTATTTTCTTACAGTAGAGAACCCTGATCTATTTATGTATGTACAACCCAGGGTTATTCCTGCATAGAGAAGTTGTAGGCGGCCGCCTCCGTCAAATGTCGTGCCGCCTCAGGCTCTCGCCAAAATTATGTTGCTAGTCTTCACAAGAAATGCTGCGTGCATTTAACAGACTGTCATTTGTAACTGCAGTTGCGACATTACGCCACAGTGGAGGCGCTGTTTTGTTATCAGCACACTGAGGGGCTAAAAAGAGTTGCAGAACAAGAGCCAGCCTGTGTTTCACGGCTGTTTGTTTTGCATCCAAGTACATTTAATTTCTTGAAATTTATTAAAATAACATGACGTACATGATTGTAATGTTTTTAGCTGTGCAGTTGGATCGTTGAATCAGCGTATACTGTATGCAGCGAGTTCGCCAGTATGGACGCGTTCAGAACGACTCGCACACGAATGACTCATTTGAACCGATTCATTTAAACGATTGAACTTTTCAGTCACTAGCGATTAGCGAATATAAGAGATCATTGAATCATTTAAAGTGATCCACAGAGAATGCAAGATGTGAATGAGCTTTGCTCATTTAGAAAGACTGGTTAATTCAGTTGGCTATTGTGGGTTGAAAAGTTAGTTGAAAATGATAAAAAAGCTTTATTTGATAAAAAAACACTTCTGTTTGGTTGAATAAAAGTAATGTTTTATATAACTTAATAATCGTCATTTTTATCTAATTTTATTAGAACTTTTAGTATGTCAAACTCGAAGTCAACGCCTTTAAGCCACTTAAAGGTACGGTAGGCCTATGTTTGTGTGTACAAGATCAGGATGGCACCACCTCCGCCTCATTTTGAGCCAGGAAAAACCCTGCAGCCTCATGTTGACAAATGAACAACCATGCAGTGATGATATAATTTGCATATCCTGAGTGCTCAAAATAATGTTGTGGGATGTTATTGAATGTAATGACTTGAGTAAGTGAGAATCTTTAGGGTATTTCACAGTGCCCAGTCATTTAACTCATCGAATTCTTATCACTTGGGTAAAAAATTATGCCAATCTGTCTCTCTTTCTTCCTCTTTCAGTACACAGATGAGTTGTTGCGTCAGCAGCAGTTTCTGGAGGTGTATTTGGAGGGCACGCGCTCTCGCAGTGGGAAGCCGTCTCCAGCTCGTGCTGGCATGCTGTCCATCGTGGTGGACACACTTTGTACCGGCAGCATCCCTGATGTTCTAATCGTGCCCGTTGGCATCTCATATGACCGCATTATTGAGGGAAACTACAACAGCGAACAGCTGGTAGGGATCCACTGTGCCAAATTCACCTTCAAGTTGACATTGTTGAGGCCATCAACAAAGATTGTTACCTGATGCACCAGTATTGACAATACTCCTGCAATGTCTAAAAAAAGATGTTTCTTAATGGTTCTCACTTTTCTTCAGGGCAAACCGAAGAAGAATGAGAGTCTGTGGGGTGTGGCCTGTGGCGTGTTCAGAATGCTCCGGAAGAACTACGGCTGTGTGCGTGTGGATTTCACCCAGCCCTTCTCCCTAAAGGTTAGAACAGTTTGTCGGCTTCGTAACTTAATAAAACGTACAACAGATCTCTTTACTAACACCTGGATCCTGTGCTGCAGGAGTACCTGGAAACCCAACGCTCCCGGTATCTCCAAACCACCCTGACCCTGGAGCAGATCCTTCTTCCCACCATCATCGCCGCACAGTACGACTAGCAACCAACACTCAATCACGTAGATTGGTGTTCATTAGAATGTAGAAGAATCCGTGTGGTTAATGGGATTTTGTTTGTCTGTTTCTGTGCAGGCCCGATCATGCTGTTTTTAATGGAGAAGATGGAGATCATCTGAATTTCAGAGACCTGTCAGATGAGCCCTGGAGGAGGCAGGTTATCGCTAACCTAGCCAAGCACGTACTCTTCAGTAAGAGACACAAGAGAGTCATGAAACATGCGGTGTTGTAGGCAGTGGGTGGTTTTTAAATAAGAGGGGTCAAGGGGGTGAGATTTGAGGTCAAAATTGATTTGATGTTGATCTAACCTGAAGGTTTACTGCTTATGTGTACTGCCTAGAAAAGGTGCTTGTCATGATGTCTGGACACATAAAGCCAAAATATGAAAAATATGGGACAATTTTAAAGTCTCTAATCACCAAACGGCTACTGGGGTCTCTCAAAAAACATGCCGGGGTCATATTTTACCCTAAAATAAGGAAATACATTATATTTTCTGTTAAACGAACTATATGTTTTTTTAAGATAGTTAAAAAAAATTTGAATGTAAGATTATTTTTCATGACAAAGCGCATTTCTTTGCCTTTTTCTCAAAAGGTTCCCTCCTGATATTCTCATTACTGTAATGCATCCAGATTTGTCACTTTTTTTTGTGATACAGTACTTTTTCTCTCTGGAATGTGAATCGGTTCAGCTTTTACATCAAATTAGCATAATGTTTATAATCATAATTATCTGCTCAAAAATGTCAATGCAAAATCCCCTTAAAGGGATAGTTCACCCAAAAATGAAAATTGTCATTTTTTACTCACCTTCTTATCATTTCAAATCTGTATGACTTTATTTCTTCTTCAAAACTCAGAAGATATTTTGAAGAATGTTGGTAACCTTCTATAGACAAAAAAACAAAGAGTCCATGGGTACCACTGTTGTTCGGTTACTAACATTCTTCAAAATATCTTCTTTGGTGTTCTGCAGAAAAAAAAGTCCCACAGGTTTGAAATGACAAGAGGGTGACTAAATTATGACATAGTTCACCCAAAAGTGAAAATTACATTTTACATTTAGTCATTTAGCAGACGCTTTTATCCAAAGCGACTTACAAATGAGGTAAATGATCACTTCAAAGATCCTAAATGGGCTTCATTTTTAAATGCATGAAAAAAAACTATTTGTATTTACTGTAAATGTGAAATATGATCTGAAGATATTTGTGGCTATTGTTGTTTTTGGTCATTCACATTGTTCTGTTTGAACGCCCCCCTGCTGGAGATACTTTTTATTGAGAAGTAATGGTCAGAGGATCTCTGCAACTTGCTTTTAAATATTTAACATTGATAAACTTTTAAACACAACCTATTTTTTCATCAACCATACATTTAAATGTAATTATTAGGATGTTCTGTTATACATTTATATAGTGTCTTTTTATATTACCCTTCATCTGTGTATTTAAAGGGATAGTTCACCCAAAAAGGTTTGATCCAGATTCTCGCATCATTTACTTATCCTCATGTCAGTCCAAACTATTTTCTGCAACCACAAAATGAGTCAAAGAATAACAATAGTCTTCATGACTTGTACTACTGTATATCCCGAAGTCAACATTTTATGTTTTGGGTGGAACTGTTCCTTTAAATTACTGTAAGCACATCTCTCTCTGTCTGTCAATCTGATCACGCTGTTTGTTTTTCATAGCCGCCAATAAATCATCCGCCATCATGTCGACTCACATCGTGGCCTGTCTCCTCCTGTACCGACACAGACAGGTAAGGCCAGACTTCACGTAGCGCATCTGTAGGAATACTGTATGCCGTGGTATCCTGTCTACAGCTTCTTCTGGTGCGCTATTGTGACCAATTGTTATCTATACCGGACAGGGTGTGCTGCTGTCTAAACTGGTGGAGAATTTCTTCAATGTGAAGGAAGAGATCCTGTCGCGGGACTTCGACCTGGGATTTTCCGGGAACTCGGAGGACGTGGTGATGCACGCGCTCAGCCTTCTGGGAAACTGCGTGAACGTCACCAGCACCAACAAAAACACAGAGTTCATCATCGCCCCTAGCAACACAGTTCCCGCTCTCTTTGAGCTCAATTTCTATAGCAATGGCCTTTTTCACGTCTTCATCGCAGATGCCATTATAGGTAAACGCCTCCGAGTCCTAATGCTCATGATGCTATGTTAATAAATATCTGTTTGGATGGACCAACGGTTAAAAAACATGCAATGCTTCCAAGCTAAAAAACATATTTCTGATCATCCTGGTAATTACTAATAGTAATATATATGTGAGATGTTTGTTTCTTTGCTAGCTTGCAGTGCGCTGGCCCTTCTGAGAGAACAAGCTGCAATGACTTCTGGGGGGGAGCAGAGTTTCTCTTCCACGCTGCTCAGTCAGGAGAGGTTGATCCGCAGAGGTGCCGGACTAGCACACTTTCTGTCCAATGAGGTGGCACTGGCACTGGTAGGACTTTAAAACGCTATCCTATAGACAACAGCATCATCTAGTGGTGATTACCCAAGAAGTGTTTAAAGGGACAGTTCACCCAAAAAGGAAAGCTCTGTCATCATTAACTTACCCTCTGATTGTTCCAAATCTGGAGACATTTCTTTGTTCTGCTAAACACAAAGGAAGATATTTGGAAGAATGTCAGTAACCAAACAGATCTCATCCCCCTTTGACTGCCATAGTAGGGAAAATAAATACTATGGGAGTCAATGGGGGATGAGATCTGTTTGGCTACTGACATTATTCCAAATATCTTCCTTTGTGTTTAACCAAAAACAAAGAAATTTATACAGGTTTGGAACAATCTGAGGGTGAGTAAATGATGACAGAACTTTCATTTTTGGGTGAACTGTCCCTTTAATAGACTAATACGGCATGCACTAGTGAACGTGTTGCGACAGATTAAACAGTGGAACTCTCTGTTAAGAGTAATTTCATCGAAAATAAATCGCCGTTTTATGGGTTTCAAACCTTTGACTATGATACCTTGATATGACAGCCGACATCTTTAAATCACTATGTAGATCACATTAACATTAGAATGTGCAATAAGGTTCTTGTCTCTTAGAAACACCCACTGCTGACAGTTATTTATGGAAATATCATTTTTGTTTTTCCCCCTATAGCCTTGCCAGACTTTATACCAGGTCTTACACGATGCTGTTACCAGATTAATCGAGTACGGTGTGCTGATTGTGGCTGAGGTGAGCTTAACTCTTTAATCTTTGGTGGCATTGTCTGGTAGAAGTCTAGTAACAGTCACAAACTGGAGTGATGGATCACGCTTTCATATTTGCACAATTGTTCCGGTTCGATACCATACTACACATATACTGAGAAAATGTGTGACCGTAATACACTGTGAGGCACTTTGAAGAAAAGTGTCAAAATGTAAAGGATGGGGGATTTCCTGCTGTTTCTCAGGCTCTCTTATTACAGTTTGACGTGTAAAGGTTTCATATTTTCATTGGTTTACGTATGTTGGTAATTTGGTTGCATGTCACTGTTTAGCGGTCATCTGAATCAGACTGTGAAATAAAATATAAATTGTACTGTAAATTGTATTTACATATATTACACAATGTAACTTTTTTTTTTTAAGTTGTTTCGCTTTAATTTTTACTGTTTCTTTATGAGGTTTAACATGCTGAATATGAAAATCACATAAAGAAATTTGACCATTGACGGTATTCATGAAAAAAATGAAAAATATTTTTAGACATTTTGGTATTGTTACTCGTACGCAGAAATGACAAGGTACTGTACTGGCATAACACTGAGATCAAAACAACAGTTTAACATGAGTCGTCCAAAACGTGATCGTTTTTTTGCCTTTAATGACTAATACTGTCCTCAAGACGTTCCAGACATAGTCACCCATCATTGCGTCATCCCACCTTCCCTGTGGTACAGAAATTTTTAGAATTTTCTGACAGTGACAATTGGAAAGTACATTTTAAAATATGTGATATGCAATATACCGATATATCGTAATTAATGATATAAGCTCAAAATTTACTTGAGCTAAATAAACACTAAAACATTGATGCTACTTGACAATAAATATTACCACAATAATTAGCACCACAGAATTGTACAAGAACTATAAAAAGGTCAGGCGAAACAAAACATTTTTACACTGTTATACAGTACATAATATATGTAAATGGTACATTTAAAAATGTGAATAGAATTTTTTTTTATATTTGCTGCAATACAAAAACTATTTCACAAAATAAAAAAATATATATGTATGTATGTGTGTGTGTGTATGAAGAGTTTGTTTCCAAAATGACAATTTTTCAAAAAACATATTTTTTTATTGTGCATTCCAATTAATATCAATCAAACTACAGTTGGTTTGTTTTGAATTAAGCCATAATAACAAAAAATTACAGCAAACTAACACAATAAAACACAATAAAAATATGCTAGCTTAATACATTAAAAAAAAAGGAGTTATATCATTTTGGAACCAAACTCTTAATATATATATGTGCGTGTGTGTGTAAATATATACTGTATATGTGCGTGTGTGTGTGTATGTGTGTGTGTATATATATGTGTGTATATATATATATACAGTACATATGTGTGTGTGTGTGTATATATACGTATATATATAAATAAATAACTAATCTGTTTTTTATTTATTTGGTGAAATATATATATATTTTTTATAATTATTAATTTATTTAAAAATTGAATAAAAAACATTGTGTTGTGGTGTTTATTTAGGAGGATCAGGAGGAGTTAAGCCCATCTGAGGAGCCTTGGCCGAAGAAGTTTCCAGAGGCTCTTACCTGGCGAAGTGATGAGGAGGATGAAGACAGTGACTTTGGAGATGAACAGAGAGACCGCTACCTGAAGGTCAACCATAAACATCCTCAGAGTTCATTAAATTATTAGTTCGCCCAAGAATTTACTCATTATTACTCGTAATTTACTTGCCCTCATACCATCCCAGATGTGTACATGTACTTTCCGTTTTTCTGGGGTTTTTTTCCCAAAATGTTGAAGCTAAAAAATAATAGGTAACAAAGTACCAGAAATATTGTCAGTAGTATACAGAATGAAACAGAACTTAGTTTTTCTTCAACGCATACCTATAAATAGTGTATTTAGGAAAAACTAAAAATAATTTTGAAGTGGTCGTTTTTCCGGAGTATTTTAAGTATTCTGTAAGAGTTCATTTAAAAAAAACAGTAGAAATGCTACAGTATTATGGTTATTTTTATTAATAATATTTTTTAAGGATGACAGGGGTTAATATTTTAAAGGGATCCCCGACTAGGAAGACTTGTATGCCTTAATACGTTCGTAATAATAGCCTTACACAGCAAAAATGATGAATCGGTCAACCTCTAGAAACAATACAAACATACTAACTATGGGTTACTTAATGTAAACCCTGGTTCTTTGATAACTTTGCTCGGTGTTTCACTATGGGAATCGCTTTGGGCGTGACCAACTGCGGAAGCTCCTATGACACCATGTCTGTCTCTAACACTGTCTGACCTCCACCTATGTCATTATAGAGAGATTTCTTCCCGTACCTGTGCAAGGAGGGAAGTGCTGGTGAACGCTGTTATCAAAGAACCCGGGTTTACGTTAAGTAACCCGTCGTTCTTTTTCTAACTTCGCTCAGTGTTTCACTATGGCAGATATAGCCCACTCCCGGAATGCACCCATATCCCTACTATTCCTCATAGCCTTCAATGGGTACAGACGCACCGGCTCCCAGCACTGCGTGTGCCAAGGACGGCTCGGACACATCCAGTCTATAGAACCGCACGAAAGTGTGTGGCGTGGCCCAACTTGCAGCCGAGCAAATATCTCCAATGGAAACTCCCACGAGTAAGGCCCACGACGTAGCCATACCCCGTGTGGAGTGGGCTCCCCTGTTTAAAATCCCTGGAACGTGAGTCGCTCTGAGGGATAAAAGCACATACAATCAGTCTCTCTGCCAACTGATGCAGCTGCAGGGAGCGTGTTCCTCCCTTTCGATTGATGTAAGCCACCACACCACATGTAAGCAGGGCTTTCCCAGTGCCTGAGTGCTCTGATGCACGCATGAGTAATCCTCACGGGTCGGCCCAGATGCCGCCGAGAGCATAGACGTGCGATCCAGCGCTGGAAATCCCTCATTCTGAGCAGCCCCAAATGCACTACACAAATCACCGAGGCCATAAGCCCCAGCATTCGTAAGCATAGTCTGTACGGGACCACTTTCCCCATCTGAAAACGGTCAAGGCATTGTGTGAAAGACTCGATCCTCTCTTCTGTCAATGTTACTCGGTACGAGAGGGAATCTATGTTGAGCCCCAGATAATCTGTCTGTTGAAAAGGCTCCAGTTGGCTCTTTATCATATTGATTGTGAACCCCAGATTGCAGAGATGATTAACACACTCTCCGCATCTTTCACCGCAGAGCATATGAGATGATCGTCTATGTAAGACAATATTCTCTCAATGGGAACAGAGCTGCTTCCACACATTTGGTAAAAACCCTCGGGGCTAAAGAGAGCCCGAATGGAATAGTTTGAAACTCGTAAGCTGTGCCTCAGTATGCAAACCTGAGGAATTTTCTGTGAGAGGGGTAAATGTCTATGTGAAAATATGCGTCTGCCAGATCAACTGTCACAAACCATTCGTTCTGACGAATCGATCGACAGAGCACTTTGTGTCGACATTCTGAATGAATACTTTCTCAGGTGCTTGTTTAACACACGAAGGTCCAGAATAGGACGGAGGGCTGTGCCCCCTTTCTTTGGAATAACAAAATAACGGTAGTAAAACCCTGACGGCTCTCCTCCTCGGGCACTACTCTGATCGCTCATTTGTTTAACAGAGTTTTGATTTCAGCCGTCAGTACACAGGCCGATTCCCCCTCGGCCGCTGACATCAAAACCCCGTTGAACCGAGGTGGTTTCATTGCAAATTGAAGCCTGTATCCCCGCGAAATCATTGCCAAGACCCACGGATGAACCGCGCATGCGCCCCAGTCTGCTATGCGTTCCGCCCCGCTGGTGTCGCACAGTGATGACGTCATCATCGCCGCGCGAAGAGCACAGAATTAAATCATTCACCATGCAAATCTCGTCCCAAAGTACAGGAATCCAACTGCCGTCCCATCTCCTCCAAAATCTCAGCTTGATACGCTGATAGTAACGTTACAGCGTTCAGCGAGCACACTGACTGCCCCGCATATTTATACATTCTCTGATAAATCGATGCGGTCAGCTGGTCCATCTTTCCCGGCAGCTAAATCTGAAATGAGGCATAGATAGAACGCCGACTCTGATGGAGGTGATGGGCCACTGAAGACTCTACCGTTGGGGGTCCGGTCCGGCCAACCCCAGCTCTCCATCCCCTGAATCTCCATCATGGAATGCCCCTTGGTAGGGAGCTTGCTCTTAAAAGGGCTATCCAATAACAGGACATTTCCTTCATGCAAACCGGCACGGCAGGCAAGAGCTGTCTCGCTGCAGGCTGGGCAGGCGGCAGCCTTTTCCCTTCATAAAGGTCCCTCTCAGTCCCTTCGGCATCTTTGGCCGCGGGGCCAAGGAAGGCCTAGTTTAGCCGCGGCTCATTTGAAGACCTCATGCAGGTTGCTGTCTACCTCCGAGGCCGACTCATTCGTGCTGGGCGGTCCGTACTGTTGGGCGACCTGTCTGTTAGAGACAGACATGGTGTCATAGGAGCTTCCGCAGTTGGTCACGCCCAAAGCGATTCCCATAGTGAAACACCGAGCAAAGTTAGAAAAAGAACCAAAAAATCTTTGCAAATTTATTATATACAAGATATTTAAGCCATTATAAAATTAATTTTATCCAGATTTAGATTTTTTTATGTTGGTACGGTCTCTCTCTCTGCCACCTACTGTCCCTGCATATTTACATATATCTGATCTTATGTTTGCCGACTTATTTTACTTGTATATTTTCATCTATGGAAAACATGTTAAGCGTTAAGAGAACATGTTTAAGTTGCAACCATTTGAAGTCAAGTATTATGACGCAAAACAAAATGGCGGCCTCAGAGTAAAAATATTTGGTAACACTCTACTTAAAGCATATATGTATAATGCATTATAAAAGTAGTTTTGATGTATTTATTTAGGGGTGACCCCGAATCGTCGACGATTCGATGCTTCGATCGGAGGAGCCTGATTCGACTACCAATCTCACAGTCGAATCTTCGCAGAGGTGTTATGCAATGGGGATCATGTCATTTTGGTTATATGGGCAGTGGCGTAGCAGACGGGCATGCACTGCGCTATTTATGATGTAAAGAAATGGGACATTTTTAGGGTTGGGTACCGAAACCCCCGCGTCTATCCGCGTCTTCTGTGCTGTGAGACCGGTAAAGAGAAGCAGCACGTTCCACACACACCCGCATATGACTCGCAAATGAATGTGTACACCTTTTCCAAACATTTGTCACTTACTGAATGTTTGGGCATTTAAATATGAATTAACAACTTCTCTTTAAATGCACGTAGTCCGTTACTTAGACTGAACTTTGCGCTGCATGATAAAAAATAGAGTCAAATAACCAAAATCACCATATATAGCAAGTGCACGGCGCAGACTTTTGGAACTGAAAGCAGGCGACACACACACAAACACACACACGTCTGATTCGACTATTAGTCAACTATAGGCAAGACGTGACAATTCTGATTCGACTATGTAAATTCTTAGTCTGGGACTGGGACCACTATATTTATTATGCCTTGTAATGCACCTTATACTGCATTTTAATGTTTCATGAATAATTGTTACTACAGTTAATACATTAGAACACTTATCGATTCATTGTTACACTTTGCATTTTTTATTCTTTACAACAACATTTAATGTATTACAACACACATTATGAACAATTATAATGCGTTATACCCTTTTAGGGTCTGATCAGAATGCGTCTTTTGCTGTGAGACGCGCCTCTTTTGAATTGTTTTCAGCTGGCAGGGAGCGTTTTGCGCGCTGCTATGCGCACCGGGCGCCTCACGTTTCTGCCGCCTGCAGCGCCTCGCGTTTTAGGCGGAGCGCTCTGAGCGCCCGAAGTTGAAAAAAAGTCAACTCTGAGCAGAAAAGCGCTTGACGTCATGTGTGCTTTTTTCCATTGTCCAATCGAATGAGTGGAGAGGGGGGCCTTCTGATACGGTGACGGAACTTTACAGTTGATTGAAACGTCCGGAGACTGCAATGATGAAGGAGAAACTTGTGCTGGCTGACACGGGTTAACCGAGAAAGGTCAGAGCAAACGCCCTCTGCTTGTACCTTTTTAAAGTTTCTGATAATAAGACAGTTAACAGGAACTAGAGCGCTCGCGCTATATTCCTTGACTGACAGGACAGCTGTTTTGATGGTTACCTAGCAACATAAAAAAAACTGCTGCGCACTTCTCTTTTCAAAGAGTCAACCAAAAGAGCAGCGCAAGCGCGCCTTGCGTTTTCGAACATGAAAAGCGCGTTCTGTGTGATCGTACGCTAATAACCCTTTATAATACATTATTGTAACACAGTTCAAAGTAGGGAACGAAGGAGGCGGGAACCGGCGAACTTTAAACAAACTTTTAATCAAAATAAACAAACAATAACACGGAAGTAAAAGGCTACACAAACATAAATAAAACTTAACACATGTCCGGGCCTGGTCCTCTCTCTTCGTACACTCCTGTCGCTCCTCCTCTTATGCTTCCTGAGCTCCTCCGTGAGGGATGCGGGACCGGTGTAACGCACAGTTGACACTCATTATAGCCTTGCTTCATTCCCCCATGGCTCTCGTCCCGCCTCCCTCGCCACAATTTTATATAATGGCTTTAAGTAAAGTGTTACCAAATATTTTTTTCAAAGTTTATGTATTCTGTGACATTTACACAGTTTTTTATTTCACATTTATAAAGTCAATGTCATTCTTGATATATTATAGAGAGATATACATCTCTCCAGTGGTGTAGTCTACGTGATACGCAGGTATACCCACTACCCCTACTACCTCTTGTGAGGCTAGCGACGAAAGTAGAACCACAGGCAATGAGGTTGCTAATTGTCCTCCTGGTTATCATAAAGAAATAAAAGGGGAACAGACATTTGGGAACATTGACAATGTGCAAACAAACCATACTAACACTCACTACAAAAAAAACTAGACTACACCCCCGCATCTCTCTATACCCGGGGTGGAAAAAACTTTCCGTTGTGGGCAGATTAATTTGCCGTAGGCCTTGAAACAGATTTCCCTGCATTTTAAAACTCCCGCAATGATTTGAACTTAAACATTTTAGAAGAACTTCTGCCATTTACATCTCTCATAACCCCACCGTGCTCATTTTGCTTGTAGGTGAGCCTATCTGCCGAGCACCAGGAATTTTTTCTTTTCCTGCAGAGGATTTTGGCTCCGGTACTGGAGGCGTACAGTGGTGCGGCTATCTTCATCCACAGCCTTAGCTCACCTGTTACTGAGAGAGAATATACTCACCAGCTTTTCCAGTATCTCTTGACACGCACAGAGAAAGGAGTGGCGGCATATGGTAAGTAACCTCCTTCACACAAAAAAAACCTTCTTTTACTACTCGTGCACAAATATTTTATGATAGTTTTGCGATGATGAGGTCTAGCGAGAAGTTCATATTTTGACCAGTCCTATTTTTACTAGTGTGACTGCATAATGCTTTTTTTTACTAAAACAACTTTTAAATTTAAATGATCAAATCAATTATAATTTTTTGAAAAGCAATATATCTCACAAATGTTTACGGTAAAACCATATTAAATTTCAATACACAGCCGACAGATTTACCCACATTGCCCTGGCTCAAAATTGTTTAGCCCTAACTAAAATTGTTTGGTTAAAAACTAAGTAGAAGAATGAACTTGATTACACCAAATCATCCTTTTCTGCACTGTGATCACTGTCATTTCAATGTCTTTCTCTCTTTTTATTTATTTATCTCCAATTCCTTTCCTTCTTTTTTGACTGCTGCTTATTAGGGTTAGGCCGATAGACGATGCCATCGTCCATCGCCGATGGCTGATAGACATGACGATGTTGACCCGGCATCGTGATTCCAACAAATGTTTCACTTTCGGCACGTGACTCTTGCTGCTCTGTGCCTCACTTTATAACTGTGAAGCTCGCGCTGTACAGATGACACACGCCTGAATTGATAACTGCCCAGCTCGAGCTGTATAAAGATGTCTCTGTGCAGCTCGTGACAGACGTGGCTAACTTTATAACGTCCATCGCGATGCTTCACTGTAGCCATCGTCCGATGCCAATTTGGTAGACATCGCCCAACCCTACTAATCTGTTTAGAAACACAGATCTTTACACATTGTAAATGAATGCGGTTCTTTTATTATTTTTCTTAGTATTATTATTATATTATCAACACCACTTTTTTTTATTTGTTGTCTAGGAGAGAGTGCCACGCACTACCTTGTAAAGAACACAGTGAAAACATTCAAAGAGCTGGGGGTGAGAAGACTGATCGTATCACAAGAATCATTTTCGATCACCTAGTTGTCTGGAGAATTTTCTGTGCATGTTTAAAGTAATCACGTGACTTGTGATCCACAGGTGCTTAAAGAAAGACGGGAGGACGGCGTGTGTCGCATGGAGCTGAGCAGCGCTTTCTTACCTCAGGCCAACAGAAACAAACTCCTGCAATACATTCTGGGTTTCTGCCTGCTGTGAGCCATGTGCTGGAACGACCAACACATCACCCATCTCTCCTTCCCCTCTGCCACCCCACTCAAGGGCTTCTTATAGGCTAGTCATGACTGTCAAAGGTGCTATTCTAAGGAAAGCTTTACCTGGAAGTGCCTTCACTAAACACCTCATATTAGACTTGAATCAGTCTTTCCGTCACTGTAGAGCTTTCCAGTTATGCAGAACTCAATACTCGACGACTGTAGGTCATTTTCTGTAATAGAAGCTTCAACTCACAATGATGGTGGGTTAGTGTACTACTTGTGCCAGTGAAAGCCCTTGGTTTTCAGCTGAATCTCTTCCCCTCTGCATTTTAAAGTGATTGTTCACCCAAAAATGAACTATCAAACCTGTACGACTTTGTTTCTTCCGCAGAACACAAAAGAAGATGTTTGGAAACATTTTGTTAACCGGCACTCATTCACCTGCATTGGTTTTGTGTCGACGAAAGTTCTTGGTGCCGGCACTGTCCGGTTACCAACTTTCTTTAAAATATTTTCTTTCGTGTTCTGCAGAAGAAAGTAAGTCAAACAGGTTTGAAATGACAAGAGAATGAGTAACAATGACAGAATTTATATTTTTGGGGTCAACTATTACTTTAATGCATCTGGTTTCAGTTTTTAACATAATTGTGACTCTTTATGAGAACAAGTTGCCTTTAGTGTTAAACATAATTCACCAAGGTGATGTATAGTGTACAGAGAGCTTAAAGTTAAAATTGATCTCAAAAACCTTGATTTAAACTCTCATGTTGTTGCAATCCTGTATGACGTTCATATGAAATTCATTTTTTGAATATCCTGGAAAATGTGTTCTAGTATATAGTGAATAATGAAAGACGATTGGAGCTGTATAAAGGTCAATGTAGCTTTGTACAAGATTTCGTCGGCACGTTCATGAAAGCTAGGTCTGATTTGTATAATCAGGTTTTGAATGATATGAATCAGACCAACGGCTTATCATACATGAAAAATCCCCATATACGAGTTGGTTTCGTGGTTTCGTAATGACATAAGGGGTCATTTTATTTTTGGCCGAACTATTCCTTTAAAAAAATAGGGCATTTATTTTTAAATCACTAACATTTGTGGAGGATTTAAAGATGATCGTATTCTAGCAAATACTGCAAATGAACTTTGGATGACTGCACAGACTACTGCGTCTCAACTGTTGATAGCAGGCACATGAAGAGCAGAAAATAATGATTAATTCTGAATGTTGTGCAACAACTACTTCAAGATTTGGTGAGGCTGAGTGTTGTTACTGAGAAGTTTGAGTGGATTGTACAGATTGTACCACTTCTGATGTGTAAGAATGGTAATCCTTGAGGGATATTGTTACTGTCAAGTTCTTGTGAAATACAAAGCAAATAATATATAACTGTAATGGTCTTAGCAGGCCTGAAGTATCATGTGTGCGTGTCTACAGGGGGAAATATTACTAGAACTTGAAGCTCGAATGTTTGAACTCGGCCAATAAGTTTGGCCATTTGTTTACAGATCACATCTGTAATGTTTAAAGGTTGTTCACTCGCTGCCAAGCACGTTTATTTCCTCCTTTGGATTTACTGTTATATTTTGTTTTAGTGTTAAGATCCTCTGCTATGAATTTTCTGTACATTTTCGAGCGTGTGTGCATGTGTGTACTTTGTCTGTCGTGTATTAAACCGTATTTATGCTACAAGTCTGTCTCAAAGTGTACAAGGTAGCAAGAAAGCTGATAAAAGGTATGATGTGTTATATCCACAGTTGAAAGTGCAATGTTGTATTTGTTATAGTCGTTTAAAAATTCTTTATACAGTATTCTTCTTTCATATTCTTGAAAATAATACTTTTAATAACCTTGAAAAGTTTACCGTTTGATTATCTCCGAAGAAAGATTGAATGGTATGAGTAAAACTATTAGATGATAATGAATTTTTTTCCCTAAATATTTAACACCCATTTTTTAAATAAACATCAGTTGTCTTTCCATTAATATTTTTGTTATATGATGTTAGAAAACAATTCTGTTTATTTACAGTATTCTGTCTGTTTATGTGACATTGCTTGTTTTTTGGCAAGTCATTTACCTGTTGTTTTAAATATGGGTCTTGAGTTAGAGTTGTGGTTGCGTTTCACAGGAAATGTTGCACAAAATGTGTCTAAAACAGGCTTTTGAAAGTGGGAACCCACATTCATAGAGATATTAAAGAACTTTGATCATTAGGATTTCCAAACTACTACACTCTTAAGTGGTAGAACCCTAATGCTGAAATACAGAAGCTTATGTAAATCGTCAGATAGAAATAACCTTACGGAGAGCTTAAAGGGTTAGTTCCTAAAAATGAAATTTATCTCAAAAACCTTGATTTAAACTCTCATGTTGTTGCAATCCTGTATGACGTTCATATGAAATTCATTTTTTGAATACCCTGGAAAATTTGTTCTAGTATATAGTGAATATAAGGATCAAGTTTCCTTTAAAGTTAATAAAACAATTTAAAAAACTGACACAACATGATTTTTTCATGTTCAGTCATCTAACTTGATCCATTTAAGTTTGGACTTTTTTGAATGTTTTGTGTTGTGTTAACATTGTTGTGGCTAGAGTTTTATGGTAACCATTGTTCAGAAGAGTGTTGTCTTAGTGGGATGTTACATTTTCAAATTTGAATGTTGGTCTTAACCTAATATATTATTAAAAAAGATAAGTGAATATTTAATGTTACATTGAGTAAGAACATTTGAGTTGAGAACTTTAAATTAAGTTATTGTATAACTTTTATATGCAATAATCATGTTTGTTTAACAAAAGCTGCTTGAACACAGATAGGGTATATTATGGTGATAATTATTTTATGTTAATCCAACAGATTTTTATTTAGTCAAGACTACTAAAAAAATTAATTCATTCAACTAAATTATAAAAAAATCGATTTTGCTGGTAAAATGCAATTCAATTTCGTAGAAAAGTTTTCCTTGATTTAATTAAGTTTGTTCAACAACTTATTTTTTGAGCGTATGCATTATATATTACATACAAATAGATAAAAAAAAAACATTTTGAATAAAAGCTAGGTATAGGAAAATGAAACCATTTTTTTAGTTTACTACACACTCTTTAAACTCTTTAAATTAAGTCAGAAAATATTTATATTTGACCTGTTGATGGGTTAAAACAACCTACCCAATGGTTCGTCTCTTTTTACCCAAATGCTGGGTTGAAAATAACCCAGCATATAATATAGCACAAAAAAAGTAAACGAATCAACAGAATTTTCGACAGTGTGCAAATTATTTTAGTTGGCATTGTCCACTGTATACGTCCCCTCCTAATATAGCTACTGTTCTGTCCAATAAAAAGTTCAAACCGCCCCTTAAAATATATTAAAAAAAACGTAGGCTTTGGATAACCCTGGACTTTCCTCTTCGTAAGCTATCCTGTAGGCTGAAGGTGGTTACATAAGCTTGTTGTTGATCAAGTGATGAAAGGCTGATGTAATGAATCGTCTCACTGCTTGTTCTGCTTTTACTCAGTTGTGTCTGTGTGCAGTGCACAGGGCCGTCCCTAGGAGGTTCCGCGGCAAGGGGATTTAAAAAAGAATAATAATCATTCGAAAAATGTACAAATCTTGAATTGATTTTAGTGTTTTAGTTGTTTTTTTGAAGTATGAGTAAATAATTCTCTGAGTTATAGCCATACTGTTTTTAGAGTGTTTAACCCTGATGCTGCTTTGCACAATGGAGTAGATCAGTGGTTCTCAAACTTTTTCGTTGTAAGGCCCCCTTTGTGTTAAGTGCATCGCTTTGCGGCCCCCCCATATAAAGACTTATAATCTTAAACTTAGAATTTTAATTAAACCAAAAACATTCAGTTATACAATGCTGGAACCTCAATTCTTTTGGTTGGTGGTGTCATTTTTCTGATGTTTGATTGCATAAAATCTATGATAAATTTTTATATTTCATAAAATGCCACAAAATCTGTGGCCCCCTGGATCCATCTTGGGGCCCCCCAGGGGGCCCCGCCCCCAGTTTGAGAACCACTGGAGTAGAATGAGTGCCTGTAGCTACTGTGTGGAAAGAGTGAGCTGCAAATGTGTCTGGTCCTTCACAGAAACGAGTGAGAGTAGCGTGATTATGACATTTTCTTCTCTGTATTCAGTTCTCTGATGCGAGATATTTTTACTCGCCATCACAAACAGGTATTGTTGTTTAAGGGTGTCAAAAGGCATACTGTGTATGTCTAACTCAATAACAGAAACTTAAACACTAAACTAAGCTAAAACTAATTTTTACACTATTACAACATAAAAACTAAAATGACAAAAGCACATAACAAAATTGCATAAACTTTATTTAACATAACTAAAATTATAAAATCACAAGCTAATACAAAAATATTAACTATATTGAAAACAAAACTAAAATAACTTTAGCTAGTTTAAATTCTCAAGGTAAAGTTAGCTGTAGTTTTGTGGGTTTCTATGACAACATTGTAGCATTCCAGTCTTCAAAGGACAGAAACTCTCCTTCAGGTTGTTCCAAACCTGTGTACAATTTGTTGTTCTGCTAAACACTTAAAGATATTTGCAAGAATGTTTGTAACCAAACAGTTCTGGGTCACTATTGTCTTCCATAGTACAGAAAGCTTCTATGTTAGTCAATAGTGCCCCAGAACTGTTTAGTTTCCCACATTCTTTAAAATATCTTCTTTTGTGTTCAAGAGAACCAATCATTTTTATAATGTTTTGAATCAATTTGAGGGTGAGTAAATGATGGCAAAATTTTCATATTTTGGTTAACTATCCCTTTATTGTGAATCCCTTTGTATCAGTCTCTAGATACTGTATGGAAACGGCTGAATTACTGGTTTATTGGTTTAAGCCGGTCTAGCTGATGTGTACCTGTCGATGGTCAAACCCTTCTGAAACAAGCAAACAAAAACTGGCTGGGCAATTAGATCACCATAGGCTGTTTTTTAAGGAAGATACACATGTGCTTCAAAGGGAGGACATTAAGGAGGGGATCGGAAGGAGGAGAGATGAGCACTGGATAACTCAAGCAAACCACTCATGAAGAAGACCTCATAGAACATGACCATAATGAAGAAGAACCAAGACAGAAGTTTGTGTGTTATTCTGCCCAATGAACTACAACTGAACATCACTGTGGGGGTGAGTGTGTGGATGTGTTTTTACACTTTAAATAAAATTTGATGTTAGGTTTAATTTACTGTGTGATTGATTTCAGATCTTGTAAAACGTTTCGTGAGACGCTGTCTTTGTTAATAACTTTGATTCAAATTTTCAGAATTTGTGGTACGTGGGTGTTGCAGTTTTTGTAGCTCAGGCGGTGCGAGCACTGGTGTATATACTTAAATAGTTGGTGGATGTTGCTTTAAAATCATTTCTGTGTGGGATGTGTGTTTTTGCAGATTAAGGACAGAGGACAAGATGTGTTCAACCAGCTGTCTGAGCTACTTGGAATCAGAGAGCTTCACCTGTTCGGCCTCAGTGTGGTTAGGGGTGAGGTTTCTTTGTAAAATTGAAACTGAGGTGCGCACTCGCATGTGTGTCTCTGCTGACTGACGCGCATCTCTCATATCCGCTGACTGCACGCGTGCGCGTGCACACGCATCATGTACTGTACACACTGTAGTTCATCTCTCGCTGCTCCGTCTACATGGGGTATGTATGCTAACAGTGATGCTAAACTCTGACACATGCTAAACTCATGTTGAAGTCGTTCACTCTGTGTAACACAACCTTCCATTCAACCTGATTCCTTGTCTTACGTTAAAACTGTGGTCATTTCACCTAGGTAAAATGACATTCAACACGACTTCTACTTGTTTTTAAAAATCCAAAATATAAAAAAATGAATAAATCAACCAATATATGTGATATATATCTGATTGAGTTCTTTACTAACACAAAAAACTGCAAATACATATACATCTTTAGAGTAGAATTCACTCATAAGATTTTTAACTTCTTTATTGAAGTTGCAGCAAAAATCAACCCACTTCTTTTAATACAGACCCAAGATAAAGACAATTTATTTTACATTTCAGAAAAAGTGAAATAAAGCAATGTTAGTTTCATAAACGGAAACAGACGAGAATAAAGTTGAAGTATTGTATTGTTATCTTAGACTTTTGTGAGATGAGTACAAAAATGAAAAAGGTAAATTAAGTGACATGTTTAGTTATATTTTATTATTTGTACTTCTTTTCAGTCACAGAGTTCTTCAATTTAAGAGTTGTTTGGGAAAGAGAAGATTCTGTAATTTAATGCAGCTTGGAGAACTGCATTTAGGGAAATTTGGGGAAATTGTAATGTTCAATCATTTATTCAATGAAAATAAAAAAAAATGTGTATTGAAGAAAAGTTAATATGGTTTTATATACAGTATACTGTCAATTATAGTTTGTGGATAGAAAATCGGAATCGGCAAAAATCGGAATCGGCAGGTTTCACTTGTAATAAAATCGGAAATTGGAAACGGCAAAGAAAATTGCAATCGGTGCATCTCTAATTGAAACTGCTGACTTAGCCCGTTACTTTCAGCAAGTATTGTGCATAAATCTTTGCATAACTCTGTGCTCATTTTGATTAATGAAACTGTTGTACACCCCACCTTTAAGAAGTATTCATAGGAATGATATTAAGGCGAAGTGTTATGATCATTTTTTGATGCAGTTGCATTTTTGGGAACTGTTGTACACCCCACCTTTAAGTATTCATAGGAATGATATTAAGGAGATGTGTTAAGAATCAGACCAACGATTGAGTGTTACTGAATATATGAAGATGATTTCATGATTTAATGGCATAATCAGTATACTTAAGCATTGTTTGAGTGATGTTTGAACACATAAGTATATTTTAATCATACATATAAGTATATTTTAATCATTATAACCAAGTATAGAACAGATTTCAGTAATATAAAATTCAGTGATGTCTTTGAGCTGGATAAAGTTCAGAAGGTAAAAAATATTGATGTCTTTAAGATTTGTTTGAAGCCGTGGCTGGATAAAGGGAATTTACCTGATTGGTTTAGGAAAGAACCTCCTTTCCTAAGATTCACTATAATTGTAGGCTGGAAAACACTTGTTTTTCAGATGACTGGAGACATCTCACTTTGTTTGGCCTGATCAAATAAAGTTAATTCCTTGGCACCTGAACTTTCTTTGTCTGAGACATTTTTTGAACTTCAAG
Organism: Triplophysa rosa; assembly: GCF_024868665.1. NCBI lineage: Eukaryota > Metazoa > Chordata > Actinopteri > Cypriniformes > Nemacheilidae > Triplophysa > Triplophysa rosa. The sequence continues at coordinate 7,220,569 of NC_079907.1, read as the reverse complement.
AAAGACTTTTCCACAACACAAGCTAAAAGAGTTGCAATGGAAATGAAATGCTGAGGTTGACAGGAAACAGGAATGAAGGGAGTGATATGTGCTTAATTAAAACCAGGGGTCTTTAACAGGGGTCTATGGCTGGACTGCTTTTGCAATACTTTGTAAATATTGTCGTTGTTTTATTTTTATGAGAAAGATAAAGTTCAGCTAAATGTTTTATTATTATGTATTACAAGCATGTTACTATAGGTAGAAGGTAGTACAATATGTAGCTATACTTAATGTCCCTTTATAGCATCTTTGGACTGAGAAAGGTTGGAGTCCTCTGGTCTCTGGTAGGCTGTTAAAATTTCACCCAAAAATGAAAAAATCTGTCATAATTTACTCACCCTCTTGTCATTTCAGACCTTGATGACTTTCTTCCGCAGAACACAAAATAATATATTTTGAAGAAAGTTGGTAACCGAACAGCACTGGCTCCCATTCACTTCTATTGTATGGACACAAAACCAATGCAAGTGAAGGGGGCCAGTTAACAACATTCTTCAAATTATTTTCTTTTGTGTTCTGCGGAAGAAAGTCTCATACAGGTTTGAAATGACAAGAGGGTGAGTAAATAATGAAATATATTTCATTTTTGGGTGTACTCTTTTTAACTGATGGTGCTTATTCTTTGTTGTTCAGACAATCAACCTTTGTTTCTGGATTTGGAGCAAAAACTCTCCATGTATCTTCCAAAGTCCTGGAGAAAGAACATATTAAAGGTAAAGTCTTTAAGACTAAAATATTTTAGACTTCATACTCTAATAAGGGAACTGTTTTTTGGTATTCCCCAGTCGGTCAAAAGCACATGACTGTATACGTCCAGTGTATCCAGTAAATGCAAAGATGCATTTGAAAAGATGCATCAAAAAGTGCTTCTGGAATTAAGTCACATTGAGGAATGTTGATTTTGTAGGCTTTCATTACTGTATATGTCATTTCAGTGATTAAAGGAACAGTTCTGTCATGAATTACTCAACCTCTGGGGCGCCATTGACTACTATTAAAATGTTTGTCAAAGGCACCCCGAACTGTTTTCCTAAATTCTTCAAAACATTTTCTTTTGTTTTCAACAGAACAAAAAAATACATTATTTTTTTACTATGGTAGTCAATGGTGCCCCAGAAATCTGTTGCTTACACAGGGTTTTTCCTGCATAGAGAAATTGGAGGCGGCCGCCTCCGTCAAATGTCGTGCCGCCTCAGGCTCTCGCCAAAATGATGTTGCGAGTCTTCACAAGAAATGCTTCGTGCATTTATCAGACTGTCATTTGTAACTGCAGTTGCGACATTACGCCACAGTGGAGTCGCTGTTTCGTTATCAGCACACTGAGGCGCTAAAAGAGTTGCAGAACAAGAGCCAGCCTGTGTTTCACGGCTGTTTGTTTAGCATCCAAGTAAGTTTAATTTCTTAAAATTTATTAAATTAACATGACGTACATCATTGTAATGTCTTTAGCTGTGCAGTTGGATCGTTGAATCAGCGTATACTGTATGCAGCGAGTTCGCCAGTATGAACGCACATTGCGTTCAGAACGACTCGCACACGAATGACTCATTTGAACCGATTCATTTAAACGATTGAACTTTTCAGTCAGTAGCGATTAGCGAATATAAGAGATCATTGAATCATTTAAAGTGATCCGCAGAGAATGCAAGATGTGAATGAGCTTTGCTCATTTAGAAAGACTGGTTAATTCAGTTGGCTATTGTGGGCTGAAAAGTTAGTTGAAATTATAAAAAAGCTTTATTTGATTAAAAAAACATTTCTGTTTTGTTGAATAAAAGTAATGTTTTATATAACTTAATAATCGTCATTTTTATCTAATTTTACTAGAACTTTTAATATGTCAAACTCGAAGTCACTTTGGTTAAGCCACTTAAAGGTACGGTAGGCCTACGTGTGTGTGTACAAGATCAGGATGGCACCACCTCCGCCTCATTTTGAGCCAGGAAAAACCCTGTTACATTGTTCCAAATACCGATGGTGAGTGATTCATGACAGAATTTTCATTTTGAGGGAACTACCCCTTTACCAGTCAATGTCTTTTGTCATGTATAGTCTGTATTGACATTCTTCTGATTCTGCATTCATTTACTTTCAGGACAAAGTGGTTATGTATCTAAAGGTGCAGTATTTTGCAGAAAACTACCAGCTAATTGTGTAAGTTAATGTTTTGTTTCGTTGCTTTTTCATTGTTAAAAATATTAGACATCAAAGGAAGACTAGTGACTTGTTGTGTCTACATTTTTCAGTTGGCTCAGTTTAAGTTCTGTAAAGGACCGAATTGTTGAGATAAATAAAGCCTGTTTTTTACTTCTGCATCAGACCTACGCAAAGGTCGTAGCCTACACAAAGACGCATACCCTTGTGGGCAATGTGATTGTGATTGGTCTGCTTGAACCCCCTCGCTTTACTCATACGCATTTCCTAATGAATTATGTAAATAAATTACGTGTTTTCTGTATTTAAGAACTCAAGCAGCAAAAGTGACTGTTTACTTGCTGCTATCAGTGCCAGTCGTAAAATGCAGCTAGAAAATTTGGAGTTGAGGGCTGAAAATGTTAAAGTCCCCGTGAACCAGAAGTTGCGATTGTTTTTACTTCCATATTTTAACACATTTCCGAGTGAAATGGAATTTCGAATGAGAAAAATAGTGGGCGTGGATTTCATATTTTTCTGCGATTTGATTGAGACGGTCCTCACTATAGATCCAGGGTGCGTGGTTGGATCCAGATCCGACTCCTCCCACTTTATATACTTAGCCGCAATTTGGAGAGTTAAGTTGCAAACAGTGGTCGCCAACGTTTGCTCTTTTCAATGTAATTATAATTTAGTGTACGCCTGTAAGTAATGATCACAGTTAAATATGTTAACCCAAACCCTTACCCTAAACCTAAATCTAATAAAATATGTTATTAAAACACGTTAATAAATAAATTTTGTTTTCAGCCAATTTTGTTTTTCTGTCAAATTAATAACTTTAGTTATGACTTAATGCGGAAATGATAGAGCAACAACACGAGTTTGACGTGTCCACCAATCGATCAATCAAGACGCAGTGGGAGGAGACTGGATGCATTGTCGACCAATCACAATGCAATGGGAGGAGACTGGATCTGGATCCAACCTTGCCCCCTGGATCTCGCGTTCTGCAGTGAGGAGCTACTGATTTGATTGGATGTATAAAAACAGCCGTTGCATTTTGAAATTGAACTGGCAGCAGACTTACAGTTGAAGGGGAGGAGTTAACGGATGCTCCGCCCATGCAGTCTAACATAGGTTATTTAAGATGGATAGTCACTACAGGATGGAAGTTTATTTTCATATTTTATCTGAAGATTACGAGGGCATGAATGTTTATGAAAAAAATAACAATATAAATAACAATAATGAAATATTTTAATAACATTGAATTGATATTTAATTTGTTAATGTTGTAATGCCCCATTTTACCTGCTTGTTTTGTTCCTAAAGAAATGACGACGCTCTCAAGCTCTATTATGCTGAAGTGAAAGCCAGAGTTTTGAGTTCTCGGTGTTATGAGCATGAAGGATTATATTTCCAGCTGGCTGCGTATGCCCTACAGGTCGAACTGGGCGATTACAAACAGGGAAACAATGCATACTTTCAACCGCAGGGGTTTTTACCTGTGTGGGTGCGGTTCTTGTTCTTATTCTGACTTTACTATCTAAAAATTAGCGGTGTAACGGTTCTCGGTAAAAAATTGAACCGCACGGTTCTCCACCAACGGTTCGGCACGCGGCTCATCTTAAATCTGACGACGCATTTATAATGTGATTCGTTAAAAATTATAATGCGTAAAACAGACAAAGTTCAGCTAATGTATGTTTGTCGATGGATACACATTTAATACCTACAACAAATCAAATAACGTAGACAAATTTCAATAGGATTGACCAATGCTGTATAGTCATTTATGCTTTCATCACCCGGGTGTTGTGAGCGCGCGAGTGCAGGTGAGACCTGAACAGCACATGTTGCTGTTTAAACTACACTCATTCAAGTCTTTCCAATTTAAACATTTAAGTGCAAGAAGATGCACAAGAAAACTCGCTTGCGCGCTGTGAGAAGATCCGAAGCGCGCATAAGGAAAGTCTCAGACATGGCGCAAATATTGAGTTGTCTTTGAAGCGCTTAAACGGACATATTCACACACGAAGTAGGTCAACATGCCCCTCTTGTCGAGTATCTTAACAAACATAGTAGGTTATGTCTTAAGTGAATGGACGAAACACAACGCATTTGTACAGTATCAGTGTACTGGATCGGTTTCCTTCCTCTTAAAGCGACAGCAGGGAATTCCTGCTGTCTGTTAAAAGTCAAGGAAATCACTCACTGCTTGTGACTCAATAGCTTCTGTAACTTCAATTATGATTCGTGTTTATTTCATTTGTACATATGCAATGTTATGTTTCATTTGATTACTTTAATCCATTTCTACCTTAAAATGTATACAGTATATATGCAGTATCTTATCTTATTTTCTTTTCTGCTTTGCTCTGTTGTTTTATTGGTGCTGTTACTTGTAGCTTGATTATTTGTTCTTATTTTTATTTGTCAGTAGTCCCTTTTCCCTGAACATAGCACAAACCGAACCGAAACCGTGACCCTAAAACCGTGACACAAACCGAACCGTGAGTAATTTGAACCGTTACACCCCTACTAAAAATGTAATTTATCTTGCATGCTTAAAAACTTGCATACCTACAGCAAGCAGTGACTTGGGATCAATGCGTCATACAGGTTATACAAAGGCGTGGGAAAGATTACATCCTCGAGCACACCCCAGCCCTGCACTGGGAAATTACGGGAATGTCCTCTAGGAAAGCTACTCAGCTTTTCATACAGAACGCTTTTACCCTGAGTGACGTGCCAGTCACCATCTATACCCTGCTCAAAGTCTGGCAACATGCTTACATTACTTACATAATATAAATATACATTCAGACAGTCATAGCATGGGATAGTTGAAAATTCTTTCATTATTTACTCACCCTCATGTCATTCCAAACCCGTATGACTTGCTTTAGTCCGCAGAACACAAGAGAAGATATTTAAAAAAACAACAACATTGGTTACAAAAGATCATTTTCCTCCTCTGCTTTTCTGCTTTTCATTGTGGGCACAAAAACCACTGAGACATTTCTCAGAATATGTTCTTTTGAGTTTCAGGAGTCATGTACAAGTTTCAAACCACAAGAGGGTGAATAAATGATGATAGGATGTTTTTTTGGGGGGGGGGGAGGGTGTAGGTGAACCAACCCACACATCGCTCTATTTCTCTCGATTTGGACTTAATGTTGTTCTTATGTATTCCTTTCATTTCCATGGTTCCTTATACCTTCTCTCCCAAGGGAAAAAGAGAACTAAGACGTGGTGTTCTCCTGGGTCTGGCTAGAACTGGACTACAGATCTTTGAGGTATTCAAGATATTTGATCTTTCCGGGTCTGCGCCCGGTTGCATAAAGCACCTTAAGTGTCATACTTAAGGGAAAAACTTAAAGTGATTTATGCAACCGGGCCCTGACCTTCAGGATGATGCAACACACATTACATAACACAGCAACACAGTCATGATGAGCATGGCCTGTTGGCTCTCAGCATACATACATGTAATTGTTTTAAGATTTAAATGTGTGTTTTTTTGTTTGTAATCTTAAGATGCTGAATGGAGAACAAGAGTTTCGATATGATTTGGCTTGGTCGAGCATTCACTCGATTACGTTTCAGGTGCTGATGTTCAACACGCAATGTTTCCAGTACATTGTTAAAACTTGTATGATTAACATTTCTAGAACCAAAGATATGTGTTCCAAATGCCACACTACGCCTGTGTACTTAAAATGAAAGGTTAGGTTAAAGTCATAACATTATTGAAGGTCAAAAAATCATGTATGTGTGCTCTGTTAAAGAATACCTCAGAAATAATAGCATTGTTTAGTAGTGATTTCAAACACTTTATAACCCACGATCACTTCCTGACACTTGAACTTTTAAATGAGCCATTTTTGTTTCCCTTCAGGGCAGGAAGTTTGAGACACGTGCAGATGGCTTGCAGGGGAGAAAGCTGGTGTTCTATAGTGTCTCTGTCCTCCATGCCAAACACCTGCTGCAGCACATAAGCAACAGTCACCGCCTGCATCTCAACACAAAGCACACAGCCTTTCAGCTTAAGGCAACAAACGGTCAGAATCTGTGGAATAATGTGGTGCAAACAGAATAAGTTGCACGAGTTAATGAAAGCTTCTTCTGATCTTTACTGATTTTAAGAATAAGTCTTAATTTTACTCTTCTATAAAACTTGACAAAACAGTTCAACATATTAATGCATAGTCTTTAATCTTTTACAGCATTTATTATATAATCATTTATTATAATTATTATTTATTTTGATAAATATCGGTGCATACTATTGTAAATCATAATGCAATGTAAATGATAACGTACAACATTTTAATGTGTAAAAATGTATTGATGTATGTAGAAAAGAATATTTACCAAAAATGATAAATGCTGTTGAAATATTGTTTATTGCTATGTAAAAGTAAAACGTAATGATGAGATCAGAGCTCGTTGCCGCATGAGATTACAAAAGCGGTAACCCAGATCTATAGTAGTGGTTTGTGGTGCTTACATCAAACAGTTGAATTAGATTAATGTAAACTGTATCTTCCATTTATAAGATTATTTCAAAATTATATTTTTACATTTCACATTTTGCTTGTAAGGGGTAGTTTACGCCTAAAATGAACTATACTTTCACTTACCCCGATGTCATTCCAAACCTGTACAATTTTTTTCTTCTGCAGAACACAAAAGAAAATATTTTGAACGCTGGTAACCAAACAACATTGACTTTCATTGTGTGGACACAAAACCACTGAGACATTTTTCAAAATATCTCTAATGAAAATATGTCTCAAACGAAAGTCAAACAGATTCTAAAAGACACGAAGCTGAATAAATGATGAAAGAATTTCTGGGTGAACCATCCCTATTAGGCCAAATAGGCACCTTAATGTGATAAAATGTTGTTAACTGGTCCATACAGTTGAAGAGAATGGGGCCCAGTTCGGTTACCAACTTCAAAATACCTTGAATATTTCTTGTCCGGACCTCGGTAATTTTTCATATTCAAAAATAAAATGCGAAGCTCTGAATGAATAATCAGCCATTTAAAACTCTTCTGTCTGCTTTACATAGTTCATGTTTTTACAGTTTGCAAAGATGTTTATTGTCCATGGTGTAAAAGATAAGTGTAATTTCACTTGATGCGGGAGGCTGGTTTGTCATCTGATTGAAAGAGTTTTGAGTGAGTGCATGGGTGGGTGGGTATGCAGGCTCCGTACACCGCGTTCTTTCACGTAATTACACATTTTAGGAAGTTCATATAGTTATGAGGAACATCTGATCTCACACCATGCCATTGTTAACTTTAATCATGTAAAATATTTTCCCCAAAACAAAGTTTTTGACAGTGAAAATACTGAGTGACTAGTATAACGTAGTAAACCTGACTCCCCGACCTCAAGAGAAGCTCTAGCGATAGTTGATAGAGACTATTTCTGGAGGGACATTCTGGAGTCTGTATGGACGTTGGTTCGAGGCCCGCTCGGCGCGGGGCGAGTAGAATCAGTTACAATAGTTGTTCTGAAAAACCACTAGCCACAGTAATAAGCCCTGTTCATAGATATAACTTTATAAATTGTTAACTTTAATAATCATTATATTTAGTTTGAACCATTTATAGCATTAATTGGTTATAATAGGTATAATTATTGATACCCCACCCCCACCTCACTAATTTTCAAAACCTGGCTACGGCCATGGGGCATGTTGTCACAAATGTGCTGATCACCTTGTGTAAAGTGTGACAACAACCCTGGTGTCCCCTACAACCCTCTTTGTACAGTATTTCCTTACTTTTTTGCATCCTTATTTGCTTTACATGTAACTCTTTATTGGTTCTTGTACACCACTTGATGCTGGCTTCAGTAGTATGATTTCTAATGTGAATTCTCTCTGTGTGGTGACAGACACATACAGAGAGATGTACATCACAGACCAAGTTGATATGAACATGGACGACAGTGATGGTGAGCTTCCACCAATGAAATTCCTCTTAGCCAACATGCAGAACCAATCCAGTGGCCCCGTCTCTGTTCCAAACTCTCAAGATTGTGGAAACGGTATAAAAGGTAAAGCAAAAACATTGTAAATGACCCTGTCTAACTGTTGGCTTTTGTTCATTCATTTGTCTTGATATATGCAGGCTCAGACATCGCGCAAAACTCTTGTGGTTTAGAGATGAGTGTTGATGAACCAGTGGAAATGTTGGTGGATGATCTTGAGGATGTCCTGAGTTTAGTGGAGCTAGTAGAGGGTGTATCTGTAGATGATACTTTTCCCCTGACCCATTTTCTTACAGCATGTGGTAAGCAGACACAAGTTCCTAAATCATCAAATAAATCAAATTATGGAAGTTAAAGTGATAGTTCACCCAAAAGGTTCCTTTACATCATTTACTCACCCTCTTGTCATTTCAAACCTTTGTGACTTTCTTCCTTTCCACAGGATACAAAAGAAGATATTTTGGTTGCACTTTATTCTACAGTACTTGTACCTATAGTGTACCTACAGTGTTCTTACCTAAGAAAGTACTGTGTAGTATAAGGTAACTACATACCTAAACCTAAACTTGGTATAAGTTTAGGTTTTCGGGTAGGTTCAGGGTTAGTACCTAGTTATTACCCAGTTATTATATTTACTGTAATACATACACAGTATGTACATGGGAAACAGGACTGTAAAATAACCGATATTTTGTAGAAAGTTGGTAACCGAACAGCACTGGCCCCCATTCACTTCTATTGTATGGACACAAAACCAATGCAAGTCAATGGGGGCCAGTTAACAACATTCTTCAAAATATCTTCTCTCGAGTCATACGGGTTTAAAATGACAAGAGGGTGAGAAAATGATGACAGAATTTACATTTTTTGGTGAACTGTCCCTTAAATGCAGATTTGGTTAATGAAAGTTATATAAAACAAAAAGTCTTATCAATCTGTCCCTCAGTCCAGTAAATAGAGACCACATAGTGAAATGTTTGTAGAGATTTTGATTACCTTTTAATCTTTGTCTGTACAGGTTTTGATTTGAAGAAAAAATCTTCTATGATCCTGTGAACTTTGAATAGTTGCACAAACAGGAAGTCACTATACCACATTTAAAGAAAGAGTTAAAAGAAAAGAAGGGCATGACGGTTTGAACACATTTTTTCACATGTGTCTGCATGTTGTGTTTTAAATGTGTCCTTGTGTATGTAAACGTAAAATACACATAAGTCATACTGAAACAACAAATGTTCAACTGCAAGACAATACGTAAACCGCTGGTACCGTTCTAACTAGAGTTACACAGCATTATCTGTCAGCGAGGAACTCTGGAGTTTCCCAAGTTTCCAAAAGGTTTGATTCTGTATGAGGAAATGTCATTAAACAGAAACAAGGGTGTTCGTTTGTAACGTGAATCTATAATATACACTGGCGTGAAGAAAACTCACATGCTCGCGTTTATTTCATTCATTCATCATGCACCCACTGTTGGCGTTCTTGTGGTGAGTTTCTTTTTGTTGTTTCTTCTTTTGCATTGTGTAGGTGAGCTTGGTGAGATCAATCATTTAGTAAAAGAAAAACTGTATTACAACTTTCACAATGTATGGAAACCGCTATCAATAAATGCCTTTTATAATCTCTTATGATTTCTGATCTCTTAACTGAAACATGATAGTCCGAATTTTCATTCTTTTTGTTTAGCTTCATTTTACATACAGTAGACTGGGGTTCAACAAGGCTATAAATAACCATTCATGGGGATTTAAAGTGCCTACCATATGAGAAATATGAATAATCTATCTAAATGAATCTTCACTGTGATTGCAGTCACTGTAATCCCACATATTTGATTTGGATTTATTTATTTAGCAGACACTTATCCAAAGCAACTTGCAAATGAGACCGCATTTATACGCATTTTCTATGAGCTAGCAACGTGCACACTAATAAAACCACATCCTAAACCCAACCTACAGTAGATATGGAATGAAACCTGCACATTGTAGTAGTCCCTAGAGGTAATACAGTACATTATATATGCATTACTATGCACATACATGCAATCCAAGTGCATTTTGTGCATTTTAAAATTGTAACTCTATTTTCAAAGTCACTTGTATAATACAGGACATATTCACACACACACAAGAAGTGTACAGAGGCAGACAAATGCATACAATGAACTTCAACACAATTGTTCAATGCATTTATGGATAGTACTTTATATGAAACATAGGGTCTATGAACCCTATACATAGATATTTAAAATACATCCTCTATGGTTTTTTTTATGGTGGGGGGGGTTCTGAGGTGGCCATGAGCTCAGACTTCTAGCTCAGCTAAACTGTCTATGATTATCACACTGTATTTTTTTAAGATGGTTACCTCAAAGCAAAAAATGCATTATTTCTGCATTGCGCGTTCAGTGTAAATGTCACAAGACTCTGTTGGCACGTGGGCGGAGGTTGATGGTCTCATCTCGTGCATTAGGAACTGTAATGCAATGTTCATTCATTCTCCTCATCATGCACAACAGAGTGATGATCTCCGTGGTAAGCGATTTTGCATGTGCGTTTCCTTTGTGCTTTCTTCTCATCACTTCTTTATTAGCACACAGAAGATTGAAGTGTGATTTTGACAGCACTGTAAACCCGGATAAGTTGGCAATTCCTTAAAATTTTTTGAGTTTTAGAGATTCTTGGTTTAAGTAAGCAGAACCTTCAAATTTTGATTACTGTTAAGTTAAAGTTCTTACCAAATCTTAGTTAGTGCGACTTAAATATTTAATTGATCCTTTTTATGAAATTAAGTAGACAGAACTTAAACAAATAAGTACCAAAGTTGCATTTTTAAGTTAACTAAACTAAATTCTTTCGGTTTCTTTATTTTGCATATTCCTTAGTCTTAATATGCATAAATCAAACACCTTGACTTATGCAATCCAAAATGAGCAAGAAGAGACTGATCTCAGAACTGGCATTAGCACAGTTACTGCTCACTGGTAACATAACACATGTTACAGGTGAAATGTAGCTTCGCAGAGACTAGGCACATGCACCACTCTTCTAAACAATGGTAACCACAAAACTGAAAAATATCTCAAACTCTTCTAAATACTCTTCTAAACATTAAACACTAACAAGTCTTTAACTTTATTAAAAACATATAAAATAATCATATTTTTTTAAATTTACTCTCCTAATGCAGTCTGACGCAAAGCATGCTGGGAATTGGAAATCCTTCTTGACCAATTGTTGAATTAACATGTTTAAATTAAGTAAGGAGCAAATACAATTTTTGAGTTTTAGTCAAGTTAATCAAAAATAATCATTATACTTTACTCAAAAGTAAAAAAGTGTTTCACGTACTTAAAATATTTAAGTAAGTAGAACTTTTTTTAATAAAAATTAAGTTTACATTACTTAATCTGTTTGATTATTTTGAACATTTGGGTTTACAGTGAGTATAATCAGATCTTAAAATCTTGCTATAAAAGGTCTTGTAGCTCAGGAGTTGAGACATGTTGAGATAAAGGCATTCAATAAAGGAATTGCTGCTTTTACAGCTTTTTTTTACAGTATAGAAGTTATGTGTAAAGGCATGTTGTGATCTCATCTGATTTCTTAACTGTGGACTAATATATCATTGATGACTCGCATAGAGTTCCAGAGCTGCTTAAAAGTGATTTTTTAAATCATGCTGTCAATGTGTAACCAGATGTAAACCAAGTGGTCTCTGTGTTCTTGATACAGCATGAATAAAGTCACCTAACCCTGAAAAGACATGAAGTGTAGTCTAGTGGTTTACCAGAGAAAGATCTCTGTTTAGAGACACACATTTTGGTCTTAGCTAAGGATGAAAGTCAACTGCACAATGTCCAAACAATTGCACAAGAATCTTGAATTCGTTTCACTTCCCCCTTTTATGCATTTAAAGAGTACATAACATGAGATCATGAAAATGACATTTCATGCTGTGTGTAATGTTGCCGTGTTTGAATGTAAGCAGTCTGCCAAGTTGTAAATCCGAATTGGAATGAATAACAAAGTTATTGGCTTGGAAAAAAGGGAGTCGACTCTGAATCACTCAAATGAGTCGTCCGATTGGCGAACCGCTGCGGATTTACGTCACTACATATAGTCCCTGCCTACGTTTTGCTAGGACTGCCCGCGAAAACTTCACTCTTCTCCCCCAAACACTGTAGCTTGTGATCCTCATTCGCGGTAAACCAATCACAGCAGACTAGACCATCTGACCAATCACAGCAGACTAGACTAGTGGAAAGGAGGGGATTAGACAGATGAATCGTGGAACGTATCATTTGAGTGTCAGTCAAGAAGTAAGGTAAGAATAACTGCCTATTATTACGAAATAATCGTGTTTTTACACCTTCTATGTGCATAAACTTGTTGTTATACACTCCATAAACCAAAGTGGGACCTTAAAAATCCCTAGTTATGTACTCTTTAATGAATCCGTGAGCGTGAGCCTTTATCCCATTCAGTACTACAAAACTGAGATCTCTATTTGACACCTGCAGTGAGATGATTTAGGTGTTGAGCTAGGAAGGGCACTGCAAGTAACTGCTGGGATTCTCGCTTTCATCGTGAAAGCATTTCTGTTCTCGTATAGCGGAGTCATGATAAGAATGGTGAGTGTGGTCATTTTTTGATTCCTGTTTTCCCCCAGCAACATACTGATACTGTATATAAAAGTGACAGAGGCATGCCCAGACATGTCCCTAGATGCTAATAGCATTGTTGTGCTACTGCGATCAAATGTAAACAGTTTTAAATAATTATGAGTATGGCTAGTCAATATGCCTCAGTCTGTGTGGAAAAAATCCAACAAGCCTAGAAGGCCACCTTATATGATAACAAAAGTATATCTATATCTAAAAACATTTACGCATATTGATTGAAAATTGTATGCAATCTAAAAGAATCTTTAGTTTGATTGAGGCAGTCGTTGTAATCCCGCATTGCTTTACAGAAATAATTAGTGTTCAGGAATTTCCAGCTCATTGTTCATGTTAGAAGAGAACACGAACAGACGATTACACTTAAAACATAAATGTTAGTCTCATGCGGACCACAGTCCACTTTTTAAAAGACACTTTCTTGTAGAATGCGCCGAGACTTGATGGTTTACTGTGAATCTACATTGCACAACAAGCAGATTGTTTTGTCTGTGATGTCCTCTGGATATTCCTACCATTTCTGTTTAAGGAAACGTGAAAGAAACAGTTCAACAATAGAAAAACACAAAATTGTATCTTTTTTTATTGAGTAACAACCCAAGTACTACGCATCTGTGGTCTCATGTAGTTTAAAAAACACTTCTCGGTATTAACATCCTAGCGAGCATAATATCAAACTTGGCATCTGTAAATCTAAATAGGAAATGATGAATACTATTTTTATTTTACAATTAAGATTCTTATGGAATATATATTTAAAGTGTTTTTCTTTGTTGTTTGGCTGTTCTCAGTTCATGCTATCCTGTCTCATATTCCAGTTTTGCTGTGGGTCACAAAATGGTACGATACCCACGCAATACATTTTACATTCACACTTATATAGCACATTTTTGATATAAAATTTTGTCAAAAACAACCCTATTGTTGGCTAATATACATTTACATTTATGCATTCGACAGATGCTTTTATCCAAATGTTTTTATAATACATTCATGTTTCTGTGGCAATTGAACTGCGCAACACTCTAACAACACTATCTTCAGGAATGTGTAAACATATTTGGCCATTTTATTTAATATCATTTGTACAAATGAATATGATTCAGTTGTCTGGTTATCGTTTGATAAAAGTGTTCTCTTCTGCCTGGTAAGGCATTTGAACAAAGGAGGGGCCGCTCTATATCTAAGAATCATCCTTACTATTTAATCTATTTGTAAATATCAGTTAATGGATGTTGGGTCATTAATGAAAATGAATGTCATATTCAAATATAACTGACAACTAAAATCGACATAACATCACATACAGTGTTTAAAGTGTCATATACATATAAAGGGTCAAAGACAATTAATTATTTCAAAAAATTGAATGTTTTTAAATAATTTCAAGTTAATTTATTTTACACAATGCTTTTTTTGTAGAGAAATGTGGATTCTATGTGATAATGACACCGTTTCAACATATCTCATGTTTCGAAATGATGAAGAATGCGGACCAAGTTTGTGGATCTCATCAATCAAACATCAATCAATCAATTTGCAGTACTCACAACAAAAATGCCATGTTGTGTATCAAGTGGCCTTCAACTATTCAACTGACATGTGTAATGACTGATTCTGAACAGATTCTTAATGGTAAGATATTTCAAAATCTTTTTAACACAGGAAATTAAACCCCATTTTATTTATTTCTGAATATCTATTTCTGGAATACAGGCAAAAAGTGTGCCTGTGACCAAAAATGTAAGTTATTAAAGTTATAAATTAAAAGTATTATAGTAAACCAATTTACAGTGTACTGTATTATCAAATATGTGCATATTTTAGGTGAAGGAATTAATTGATCAAATTGTTTGTTTTAGCTATCAGTTGCCAAGGAGAGTATGAATCTGCTGGTAAATCAATTCAGTCCAATATTTTTTGTCTTATATTTTCTATTAAAACATGCTGAAATTTTAACACCCTAAAGTCACATATGCTTTTTTCTTCGTTTTTGCAGAACCACCAAATTCTGTGTCTACACTGTCATTAAGTAAGTAAAAATATTAAAGTGAGATTTTGATAACATTGTAGCTTGACTTTACATATACATATTAACATAGTGACTTATTGTTTTGTATTTGATAAACAACATTTTATTTTTTTTAAATGTAATGGAGAATCTGACCCTAAAAATGGAGAAAAAGTGGTAAATAAGAGTCCATAATAGATGGGAACTCCTTCAACCCATGCCAAACCTTAAGAAAGTGATTAAATATAATATGATAATATAAAACAGTTTTGATTTTTTCTGGCTTTTAGTCACAACATAATTCATATAGCTATGAATTGATTGTGGTAGTTTTGATTAGTTCACTATTATTTTAATACATAGAACAAAATAATATATATAATATTATATATATAATATAAAAATAATATAAATAATAAATAAAATAATGAGTGTGTATCAAAACAGTTTTGTTAGAACGGTAATCTGTGTGTCTGTTTGTAACTATGTATATATTGATTTGTTTTTGCAGGCATCCCTTTGATAGCAGCTTTGGTTCCTGCGGCCATTTTTGCTTCCCACCAGATGGCGCTGTAACACTACAGATTTCCTACTGCTAAGACAAGTTTCCTAAAAACTATAACATATTTCTTAAAGTCACCATTCAAACAAACAGGAAAATTCTAAGTGTTTTACACAGTGTTGCAGTGATTATTATAAATGATTTATCTGTGCACACCATTATGAATTTTTCTTATTCATTTGCACTTGTAATCTTTAATCAAAAACGTCTAGCTCCTCTCCCCCTCTCAACAACAACTCTTCGCCGCATGACGTCAGCAACAAAAAAGAGGTAGGACTATACTGACTGTCCAATGGCCAGGCATTTTAGCCCTCCCCTCCAGGCCCACCTTACAACAAACCAATCAAAAAGGGAAGGGCAAAATAAAGCCCCGCCCTACATTTTTTCCTAATTTCAGAAGCCGTTTCACTCGGATACACGTCATGATACGGAAAAAAAGTCAATCGCAACTTCCGTTTCAAACTGTCAACATTTATTTGCACTTGAAGAAGATAAATGTAATAAAAAAACGGACTACTTCTAAACAATTGAACGATTTTAAAATTTATAAAATATAAATGCATATATAAAACTGCATAAAAATCCTCCACCTTTCCTAACACTTTCAAATTCATTATAACCTCTAACTGACATGAATCATTGTTCACAGCGACCTCTAAACATTACATTTACAAATGTACACTACTTCATTTTCTTTAAATATGCATATGCAGTTTTGATTTTGTGTCTATAGTTTTAAGGAAATGTGTCTTATTTATACAGCCTAAATTTCAACGTCTATATAATTAATTTGGTTAAATGTTAACTCTTTTCGACGGGACAAGAGACAATAGAACGCATTAGAACCCATTATCATTTAAAATTTTGTCCACACCTGACGTGGCGCGATGCGGCGCGACAATCCCATTAGAACAAGCCGTGTGGCCAACGAACAAAATTAGCACAGGTTATATTGATTTTGTTTTGCTTATACATAATAAAGTCTCCATACGATGTTTGCTGCTTGGCAAACTTTCCACAGAATTAGCCACTAAATGAACCCAAACAAATGTCCAAAAGTTACTGACAGGCATAGAGAGTACAGTGTACGGCACGTCAACATGACGGTTTTGCAACAACCAGGGAGATGACACAAACACATTGCCCT
Source organism: Triplophysa rosa (assembly GCF_024868665.1). Taxonomy (NCBI): domain Eukaryota; kingdom Metazoa; phylum Chordata; class Actinopteri; order Cypriniformes; family Nemacheilidae; genus Triplophysa; species Triplophysa rosa. The sequence goes on along the minus strand of NC_079907.1, from coordinate 7,203,976 downwards.
CCGTCTAAACATCCTGCTTGTTTGGTCAATGCAAAGACTGTTACGTTTCGTGATGGTGCTACTGAGAATGGAGATACATTCAGACAAAAAGCAACAGCCATCATAACTGACAGGGTCACAGTGAGTCTGACTGACAGCAGCTCCTGTGGTTTATAGCAGCAAAGGTGATGGGGGAGGTACTCCGGGGGCCGGTTCTGGAGCGACCACAGTGTTCATTCTACACTTTTGGTCCCCGTGGTCTTGTTTTCCCAGAATGCCCTGTAGAAGCGCTAACCTCTCGAGCCCCGAGTATGTTTACTCAGAGTTAATGAATGAGCTAGTGTTGGAGTGGGAGGGGGCTGAGTAAATATATTCCTGTAGCATGGCTGTGGGTTCGATTCCCAGGAAAAACACACTTCTTTCTATATTTCAGCTTTTTTCCCATCTGTTATTTCACCCCGATGATCATATTATTAAAAGCTAGTCGGTGGCACAGAGACAAACCACAGGAATAAAAAGCTTCACTAACACTGGCAAGAAAAAATGAGGGGGTGAGGGGGGGCAGTGACTTAGCACGAAGAGACAAATTGCCCTTGAGGTGACATATGCGGGGTCAATCCAGCCAACTCTCACTTCAACAATTCCAATTGAGTAAACACAACACAGACAAATGGCAGGGGTGTAAAAGAAAGAAAAGGGGCCGTCCCTACTCGTTCTCTCCTAAGCGGGAGGGAGAGAACGTCCAGAGGGAGGAGGCGATCAAAGAGCAGAGGAAGCGAGTGAAGAGAGAAGTGGCGCTCTGTTTGTGGAGCAGTACGGGACCATGCTGTCAGGCTGCTCTTTGATCTGGACCGGGGCGCTCCTTTTGGGGCTCCAGGCTTTGCTGACCCGGGCGTCTGACTTCCAACACCACGGATATGAGGAGATGGTGAGAGCCCTTTTTGCGGTCCAAAGCGAGTGCCCCTACATCGCCCGCGTCTACAGCATCGGCCGGAGTGTGGAGGGTCGACACCTTTACGTGTTGGAGTTCAGTGATAATCCAGGCGTCCATGAAGCATGTGAGTCTTTTATGCACTGTTCTTTTCTGTTGTTGTAAGTTTTGTACCAAGGCACCAAATTCCTCACCCACGCAGCTGTACGTTCCAGCAAACTAAAAAAAAACGTTTTAACTGTGGTTGAGCGGCTGCCAGAATGGATAGTGTGAGGTAATGATGTGGGCTGGTGTTCCTGTGAAATAGTGTACATCACTTTTCTGAGAACACCACTGGCGGTCGACGTGTTGAAATGGAGCTTTGGCAGGTAATTCACAGGTTTGTCTGGCCGGCCAATATCGACCGCCAACGTGATTTATCACGCAGCTCCTCACACGCTCATATACGGTAAATTGGATTTACTGTAGGCAGAGAGTTATCGGGGTTTAATGGGGGTTTACATGTCAGGGATGTGGTGAATGGAGGCATGGAGAACATCACTCTTATCATTGATCTTTTTTTTCACATAGACATTCCTGTAAGAAGAAATCTCAAATTTGATTTCTTGAACATCTCAAAGTGAAATATTTTGCTTGCAAGGGTTCTCCTGTTTCTCAAATGTTTCTTCTGAGAAAAACACCACACGGCAATATCATCTCAGAAAGGTCTCTGATTTGTTCTTATTTCCCAAGACATCTCCCATATCTGCAGTCAAAAGTCATATTTTAATATGAACTCAAACATTTCTCATCAAATTTCTCCAAAACCCAATGCTCTTCATATTCATTTCACAGCTCTCGGATCTTATTTGTGTCGAATTTATTTAATCTACAAATCTAAGGAAAAACATATGAGCCAAAGTTGATCCTACAATTAAAGATAAAGCCATTACGTCTCTTGAAACTATTTTCTTCAAGACCATAAAATTCAAAACACATTTAGCCTGAAACGGTTACGATTCGTCAACAAAGAAGTTAAAGTGAGAAATATGCTTAGCTTCCAATAGCACATGAATCTTTATCATGGGATGTAAAGATATGCTTCTCTCGGCAATATGCTTCCAAAGTTTAAGTCTCTGAGAGAATTCCAGGATGTATACATGTTCCACACTGAGTACAAAAGCAGGAACCGGTACAGAGAAGTGGGCACGGGCTTTCTGACCTTTTGTGCGGGTGTTTCGTGTGTTAATTCTTGTTTGGTCAATCTGTGAGCTCAATCACCACCATTTATTCAATTACATCATGATTAATGGGAAGACTGGAATGAGTCTGCCTGTTCATAGAGGGTAATTAGATTTGCGATCTTGTCATCACTCCTGCATCTGAAAAAAAAAACATCTGCTGGGACAGGCATTTTTAGAGTAGATTATTGTGAATAAATGGCAAACAGGCTATTAAATGGGAAACCAGATGAGAGCAGCCTGCTGGTAAACAGTCAAAAATATAGATGGATTCTAACTAAGGTCCAGTTAGTCATTTTTTTGGACTATCTATTGCAGAAATGCAATATAATATATAAGAGATGTATAAAGACCTTACATAATGAATCGTTATGTTTTTATTACCTTAGAATGAGCTATTTCTATCTACATACACCGTGGGTCTCCTTACATGGAATTTGCCTTGTTGTTTCTACTGCAGCCCTAAATGGACAAACCACTCACTCAGCACGTTTAGTAAACATGTTATCTCCTTCGGGAAAAAAAAGAAAAAAAAGTGACAACATTTAGTTCTGTGTCAGCCTCCGTAGTGCTTTGAAACGGGGGGGGGGTGGAGTGAGCTCTTGGTTGCAATTCACAACCTTACCACTTAATGCCGCTACATTTCATACTGGACCTTTAAATCATAGTTGATATTTGAATTCATGCCGTCATTTAAAAAGAAAAAAAGTTTTGAGTAGCTTTAAAAGGACAATAAGTCTGAATGGTCTCGTAAAGTAAATTTAACATCTGAACTTGTTAAATATCTTTTGTTTTACAAAAGGTTTTTTTGTTGTAGAAAAAGGTTCTTTAGATCATAAAAAGCAAAAAAGAAATGATTCGTATAAGAATCTTTGATTAAATGGCTCTGCATTGCTAACACCGTGTCTACACCGGATGCGGCGCGACAAGAGACAATAGCACGCATTAGAACCCATTATAATTTAAAAATTTGTCCACATCGGACGTGGTGCGATGCGGCGCGACAATCCCATTACAACAAGCCATGTGTAGTATAGTAGTATAAGTACTGTAGTATAAAATTAACAACGTTTCATGAACGTTTCATGAAGTCCATATAAACTGTGTGTTATATTTCAAGTGTATTGAATTCATACAAAACCTTTGCCATGAGGAAACTTGAACTCACAGAAAAATGTAACAACTTTATGAGGTGGTGATTTCGTGGAGACTTGTGGAGAGTAGATGAACCCTAAAGCTGAAAATTGGCCTTCATCAGTTACAAAAAAATCGAGGTAAAACGATTATTGTGCCGCATTCCATTTCGCAAGGATCCTCTCTTTTCTTGTGGTATAAATCCACAGCGCACACTTGACGTCACGAACATGCTAATTAGCACATAACACTACCTTGCACCATACTAACGGGTATTAATGGATTATGACGGATTTTTTACGAGCCTGTCCATCAAAATGACGGACAATGAAAAAGACTAGTGCAACGTCTGCACCCTTTCCTTTATAGTGGTTCAGCTGTGCTATTTCTTTACATTTATTTTTCAGTTAAATTCACAGTTTAAAAGCCAAGTTTTTCACAAGTATTTTTCTATGTTGTTTTAAATGATAATGAGTAATAGTGTTAAATAATCGGGATCTCAATATTGGCTCAAATAATCGTGATTACTATTTTTGTCATAATCGAGCAGCCCTAATCTTTACTTAATATCCTAATGATTTTTAGCATTAAAAAAATCTATAATTTTGACCCATACAATGTATTGTTGGCTATAGCTACAAATATCCCCGTTCGACTTACTGGTCTTGTGGTCCGGGGTCACATATTTCACAAAAGGTTTTTTACATTACGTAGGATGACTTCATGTAGAAAACTATAAATCACAAAAATATGACATTAGCTGGGTTTTCAAAGGCACTTTCCTTCATTCTAGCTTTCATATCATATTCACACTAACGCATATTACAAAGTTGCCATACCACAAGATGTCAAACCTGACAGCGTTTTTATTTTTTAGGTGTACTGTCTCTTGAAACGTATGTCGTCAACTATAATTGCAGTGAACCTTCATAGCCAGAATCACTGTTGTTGCAGTGGCTCTCCCTGCATTGCATGCATCTGCATGAGGCGAGGCTGCACTGCTTGTTTGCCTGCATGCGATTCACGGATGTGCCCCTTTGACCTCCCGGCTTCCTGACTGGTGGTCACCTGACTTGTGTTTTTCAGTGGAGCCAGAGTTCAAGTACGTTGGGAACATGCATGGGAACGAGGTGCTTGGCAGGGAGCTGCTCATCTACTTATCCAAGTTCCTGTGCGAGGAATACCGGTCAGGAAACGAGCGGATCACACGGCTTATTCACGACACACGGATCCATATCCTTCCTTCCATGAACCCGGATGGATATGAAGTGGCGGCCAGGCAGGTATCCATCCCTCATTAGCTAATTTACATTGTAACTCCATAAGAAACAATCGTGTCTATCATGTGAACACTGTATGTAAGCGCTGTGGCAATGGTGGTGTGGGAGGTCTCTCGTGGTTCCCAGGTTGTTATGGTAGAATGTGTCATGTCACAAGGGCATTTGTGGCTTTCTTTAGAGATTAATTACACCAGACAAGCTTGTAAGAAATAGCACACGTCCTCTAACTATAAAATAGCGCATGCACACACACAGTGATATTATCACTTTTTGTCCTCGGATGCCAGACCACAACATGTAATGCTGGTGTCTCTACCAAGCTTCTAAACCTTTTAGATGGTTTTCAGAAGGATAGACACTTTACTACTCCTTTGAGACTATTTATATGTGCCAAGGTCCACGTGCAACTCGCGGTGGCCGAATCTGGCCATATACAGACACTTTATTCGACCACTGCGGTCCCAGACAACCACCGACAGGGGAAACCACCTCAGCTTCAGATAGAGTTTATTTAACACAAACAAGCACAACAAACCACACAAAGCATTAGCCACCTATTATGGAACACTGAGAACGTTGGTGACATCCCACCCTGAAGGTTACTCAAAGGACAGGACATGATATATATTCCTGCTTCTTATCCCATTCCTAGGGTCCAGAGTTCAACGGCTACTTAGTGGGCCGTGGAAATGCCAAGGACACAGACCTGAACCGCAATTTCCCCGACCTGAACGCTCTGATGTACTACTATGAGAGGCACAGTGGCCAAAACCACCACCTGCCGCTGCCAGACAACTGGGAACTACAGGTAGGCATCAATCAGTGTCGACTTACAGAGATGAGATGTGAGAAAGACCCTCAGAAACAACACTTATTAGTCATAGAGGTTGCGTACCAGTTTAAGTGTTGGAAATTAAAGAGTTATTATAAGATACCTAAGATGATAAGATGCATTTTGCTAGGGTATGATAAAACAAAACATTTGCATTTATTTAAGAGCAATTCAAGGTTTGCAGTTTAGCAGTTCCAGTATGCTTCAAAACCAAAACCAGACTGGAGAAATCTGTGGAAAGGAATTAAACACAGTCAAAATATGTGTTATTATGACTAAATCAACCTGGCTAGATTACTATGTTACACCAGACATTTTTATCAGTAGTGAAGTCTATTTCAGGTTCATTTTATAAAGTATACTTCAGAAATGTTCAAGTATATTAAGTATAATAATATTAATGTACTAGTAGTATACTCCTAAGTGTACCATTTCAATACTTAAATAAATAAATTAGTATATATATACAGTATATAGTAGGGCTGTGTATTGGCAAGTGCCTCCCGATATGATACATATCACGATAGATGGGTCACGATACAATATATTGCTATGTATTGCGATACGATACACATTTGCAATATATTGCAATACTTTAAATAGAAAATGTAAAAAGTAAAGCTAGAAATACAATACGCTTCATTATGTAAGGTCTATATACACCTCTAAAGACATAGTTATGTATATTGCATTTTTGTCAACGTATACTTCTTCATTACACACATTGCACAAGTTTAAAAGTGTAAAAGTATACTAAAAGCACACTTAAATTTATTTTTTGTTAAGGGATTGCATATCATTTTTGTATATTTACAGTGTGGAAGCTAAAAGCACATAATACAAAATAAGATCACGTGTATAAACAAACAAAAAAATGCACAAGTTTTCTAATTCAGAAGGAATCTGTAGAGTTTTGTGTGGGCTGCCCTGTGTGTTGCGAGCCTCATATTCCACCAGCCAAGCTACAGAAACACCCTGTGCGTGTTTAATAACCGTGTATATGTTTTCATAGGCAATAGGTTGATTGGTGCTTTATTGCTTTTCAATCTCTTATTGCAGTCTCACATAAATTGCTGTCTTGAGTAAAATACAGGATAGCGCCAGTTCCTGCCTTGCGAATAAATAGGTTTTTTGTTTTAACAGTTGGAAAGAACACTTATGCTCTCCATTAGTCTGTCTGTAACTCACCCAGCGCTCACCGGATTGCTCTGCTCTCTATCAACTGCCAACAGGTCCTCCTCTCACGAAAAAAGCCTTTGCCTGCGTAAATAGACTTTTCAGACTGAACTGTAGTTTATCTTTACTATGAAGTCGTCTTTCACAACTTTCTGTGTAATATGAGACGTTATATATACTGTATGAAGTACATCTAGAGATTTTCAGGGCCCGGTAGTAGATCAGTGAAATTTCTCATCACGAACCTGATTTTCAGATTTAGAAAGGGGAACAAAAATCTCAGACTACTATTTATTTTAGACTTTTTAATTTAATGCATTGCAAAGTGTGGTTTAAGAATATAAGTAAAAAGCAAAATTGGCACAATTGAGAAAAAAATGGTAAATGTCAGATTTAATGCTTAGAGTTGTGTGACTAAACACCACAAAACCTCAAATATTTATTTTCCTTTTTACATCTTAAATCTTTATGTTAGGTTTTTCCAAAATCCCAAAACTGTTTATTTCTAAGTTCAAATAAAAAATCCCATATTTTCAATGTGGTCTCATTTGGACTTCACTACGCTACAACAATACGAATCACTGAATCAGAAACAACTCTAAATACTTTCCTCTGACTAAAACAAGAAATCCAGCTTTGGAAAAGTGTGTCCGCTGGCAGGCAGGCAGAAGAAAATGACACATTCCCTTCATTTGTCTTTGAGTCAAGAGCTGCCAGTCACACATCAAACACGGCTCCTGATTCTCTGACCCCACCGTCTTCAAACCTACACAAAACCAAGCAGGGGAAGAAACATCTGTGTGAGCTCACAACATGAAACCCGACTCGACGATGACAGCTGCGGCCGAAGGGACACATAGATGTTTATATAAACAGATCCATGCATAATAAATACTGAGAGCTTGGATGAGATCAACATCTCAGCAGCAATCTCAAAGGTCTTGCCAGACTGATCTCACTTGAAGCAACAGCTCCAGACAGAGACTCATTATGCCTTCACCTCTCATGGGACGCACTGCCACATGTCAGATCTCCCAGATAACAGAGCTGAAAGAATATTCCAGAAAGGCAGTAAGAAAATCCAGTTTGAGCTGGGAGCTGTCTAATATGCATATTGGCGAATTAACCAGTCACCATATTCCAAAAAGCATCATCATTTATTCACCCTCAGGTCAGTCAAAACCTGTACTGTATATTACTCTTTATTCTGTGGAACACAAAAGAAGATATTTTGAGAAATGTCTCAGTGGTTTGGTGTTTGGTTACCAACGTTCTTCAAAATATATTATTGTTTGTGTTCTGTGGAATAAAGTCATACTGTTTCGGAATGACATGAGAATGAATAAATGGTGACTTTTTTCTCTTTTTAAATAGCGTCTTCTAGAGGTTGCTAGAGTGTTATGGACGAAAACAAGACTACAAAACTAACAACTAAAAGTGTGTTTTGCTTGATGTTTTCATCTCCTGCGCTACTGGTTGTTACAGGTTGAGCCGGAAACTTTAGCTGTGATCAAATGGATGGACAATTATAACTTTGTTCTCTCAGCTAACCTCCACGGTGGAGCTGTTGTTGCCAACTACCCATTCGATAAGTCCCGAGAGCCCCGGATAAGAGGCAGGACGACATACTCAACCACGCCTGATGACAAAATATTCAGAAAGGTATTTTGTATTTGAATTTGAAAGTGTTTTCTGTTTAATGATCGGTTTAATAATTCACCCTACTGGAGTTTAATTCATCCTATTCCAGCTACGTATAAGGTTGATTTAAGAAATAGTGCACCCAAAAATGAAAATTCTGTCATCATTTACTTACCCTCTTGTCATTTCAAACCTGAATGACTTTCTTTCTTTCTCAGAACAAAAAAGAAGATATTTTGAAGAATGTTGGTAATCGAACAACGGCGGTACCCATTGACTTGCATTGGTTTTGTGTCCATACAATTGAAGTGAATGGGTACCACTGTTGTTCGGTTACCAACTTTCTTCAAAATATCTCCTTTTGTGCTCTGCGGAAGAAAGAAAGTCATAAAGGTTTGAAATGACAAGAGGGTCAGTAAATGATGACAGATTTTTGGGTGAACCACCAACCAATGATGTAGGTTAGACCGGGATGTCCCACCAAAAGAAGTCACTCAAAATGACACGCTTCACCTTTAATGAAGTTGTTTACAGATTTGTGTTCTTGCAGCTGGCAAAGACATACTCCTATGCCCACAGCTGGATGCATAAGGGCTGGAACTGTGGGGATTACTTTGATGAAGGGATTACAAATGGAGCCAGCTGGTACTCTTTGTCAAAGGGTGGGTCTATTTTACATACCACTGTCTTCGTTGAATTACTTCAATAAGGCTTGCGGTTTTTGTCTTATGCGAAAGCCTTTTAATTTAGCTGAAATGTGGGGACTCATAAGCCCGTTTATCATTAAGTAGAGAAGAAACTGTTCCTCTGTGGCTTCCTGTGCGGCTTCCTGTGCGTTTTACTAGGTTCTGTGCCCACACGCTGTGCTCATTTTCAATGTGTGTTTACGAAGTGTTATTTCTCTGTTTCTGAAGGTATGCAGGACTTCAACTACCTCCATACTAACTGTTTCGAGATCACCCTGGAGCTCAGCTGTGATAAGTTCCCTCCAGCAACGGCCCTCGCCAACGAATGGCTCGCCAACAGGGAGGCTCTGGTGTCCTACATGGAGCAGGTGAGCTTCCACATCTGAGATGTTGCTCCTATTATTAAACCTATTAAACCTGTTGAAAATGGAGAGACCTTTATATTCAAACTGCTACAGGTAAAAGGGAGCCCTGTATTCTGATGTACGCAGGTAAGAAAGACAAATAGCTTCACTGTGGCACCAGCTGGTAATGACCCTGTCCCCTGGTACTTAAAACATGAAACTGATATGAACCTTCAAGGGTCCTGTTGTGCCTTCAAGTAACACAACCCCGCTTGCTAGCGCATTTAAAGTAATGAATGGCATCATTTTACCATTCTGAGTGTGATGCCGGACTGTAACTGGAAGCTTTCTTAAAACAGATACTGTTTGAATTTACATACCCTGACCCTCTCTTGTCCTCCAGGTGCACCATGGGATCAAAGGGATGGTGTATGATGAAAACAACAACCCGATCACCAATGCCGAGATCTCTGTGACAGGCATAAACCATGACATGACCAGCGGTGAGTGCAGTTGTACAGTTAAGGTTAACTTTACACGAGTGTGATGTTTCGTTTCATTTGCTGTGTGATGTCTGATGCTGTTTTAGGGCCGGATGGAGACTATTTCCGGCTACTGTTGCCTGGGACCTACACGGTTACCGCATCTGCACCAGGGTACCAAGCCTTTACCAGCACAGTGACAGTGGGACCTGCTGAAGCTGTACAGGTAGACAACAAATGTGCTCATAAACACCTTTACGTGAATTTCTTACAGTGCTTTTTGTCATTGACAAGTTGCAAAAACGGATGGATGTCTAACTTTTTTTATTACATTTGTTCTTTACAGCTACATTTCTATTTGAAACTTCAGCCCAAAGTGTCAAACTTGCATACAAAAGCTCATCCCAACAAGAAAGGCCATTCGACAGCTAAAGTTCCTCCCACCAACCTTGGGCCAAGATAAAGAGCATGAACGTTTCTGTCAACGAAGACAAAACTCTGTCTCTGTTTTTTAAAACTGAAGATGAGTAGAAAATGAAAAGCAAACATGGACTCTCACTGTGACGAACCGTATAGTCGTTTGCATAGATGCATAAGAGTGTGTTTTTCAGAAATACAAGTTTTGCTCTCATGTTCTTTTAGAGCTTAAATCTGTATGTATATCTCAGAGGGTTTGGGTTACAAGAACAAGGAAATATAAGTGAACAAAAATATTTCTCATTTTATGAGAAATTAGCCACACTAATGGTGACCTTTAGATGGGTTGTTATTGGATACTGTAAACTATATCTAAATATGATATGAGGTAGGTTAAAGAATAATTATCTCATATGTGGATAATAATACTAAAAATGTTATCATTTAAAAATAAACCAAGACTGGTGTTTAATACATTCTTTGGCTTTTATTGTTTTAATGACATTCTTTTTGGTTTAATACATTCTAATACAAACAGAATTTCGGCTTCCGAGTTCATCTGTTCTCCACAACGTCATTACAGCAGTAAGCCAATAGAGTGTTAAAACAAACCTGTTTCTTAGTATTAGCAATGGCCTGCTACAGCACCTCTGATGGACAACTTTAAAGGTGATTTTCTCAATATTTTGATTTTTTTTCACCCTCAGATTCCAGATTTTCAAACTGTATTTCGACCAAATAATTTCCTATCCTAACAAACCCCATACATCAATGAAAATCGTTTTTTTTCACCTTTAAAATTTGAACCTTATGATTGGTTTTGTGGTCCAGGGTCACACATATCATATTATATAATTATCAGTGCTTTTATCTTGAGAGAAAACCTTTCGAAATATAAATCGTCACCTGCATTCTGAGAAGTTTTGAGATATTGAGCTTAAAAGTTTTTGCATTCTATTTGACTTTTTGTGCCAAAAATGTGCACAACATAAAGAAAAAAACATCACATAATGTAAATAAGTTGCCACAGAATAAGAAAATGTGAATAAATATTTTTGTACAAAAAAATTCAGATAGAAACTTAAAATTCCAAGGTGACAAAATATTGCACAATTTGACATTTATCACAGTTCAATTGTTTCATTAAATGGATACGTGTTTTTAACAAAACAGTATGTGGATGGATACCCCAAACTTAAAATTGAAAAATCAGAAGCAGTCTAGGTGAAGTTCTGTGCATTAAAGGTAACAGTGTGTACAGTATGATTTTATATAGATAGACAGCAATCTGCTGGCCAATCGAGTACAATTTTGTGTAATATGACAAAATTACTTAAGCGCTTTATATAAAAATGTGCTAGTTGCAAATCATTTTCAATTAGTATATTTGTGTAATCTGTACACAAAATATACTATATACTTGTCAGCAAGAACACTATTGCAAAATTCTCAACCGTTCAAAAACAGAAGGGGAACTTATTGGAGACAGTCATGGAGACACTAGGGGTCAGTGTAATACTGCTAAACCTCTCCTTTTCCTACAACACTCTTCTATTACAGTAACAACAAAATGTGACCCAGTCTGTGAAAACCCAGCTAAAGACATTTTTTTTGTGATTTGCTGTTTTCTACATAAAATCATCCTTTGAAATGTCAAGAACATTCTGTAAAAATATAACCCTAATATCTTTAATATTAACTGAGTAATGTCATGACAAATATTGAAATCATGGTGAAATCAAACTTTGATGCTTGTTATCTCAGAATTAGATTTTAAAACCCACAGTTCCAAATCATTTTATTTGATCAAATCATTTTATCACAGCAAATTGATGTGTAATGTCATGGCTGCAATAATATGATCTATCAACAATACTAAAAACATGTACTCTGTGCAGGTTATAATCTAAAGTAAACAGTGCCAAATTGTTCTTCCTGCGTATCTATGGTCAGTCACATACAAATAACAATGTGCTCTGAATAACAGGAAAAAGGAAAATGTACTTCAGGAATTTTGTGAACCAGAATTAGAAGACTCCACAGCTGGAAAATACAAAGCAATGCTTCATACGTCATAGCAAAGAATAATATATTTGAAGAGCAACGCCTATAATGAGACTGAAATTGAGCCAGGAAAAAGAATGCTGCATGCCAGCTACGAGCAGATCACTTCCAATCATACTGTTAAAGGGGTCATATGACACAGCTAAAACGAATAGTAACGTTTGTTTTACATGTAATGCAATGTGTATACACGATTTAAGGTTCAAAAACGCCGTATTTTCCGCATACCGTGCATGTTTGTATCTCCTCTTTTTATCTATTTTTTACAAAGCTCATCGCTCTGAAAAGCGAGGTGTGCTATGATTGGCCAGTTAACCAGTGCATAGTGATTGGTCGAATACTGCAAGCGTGTAACGGAAATGTAACGCCTCTAACCATATTTGGAACATCAGGTTCCAAAGCAATTGTACTGATAGGTACGTCACCTTACTTGCGTATACATTTGGGCGGTCTTAGTCAAATCATACCACAAACTGACGTATATTTGTGGGGGTGTGGTTACACGAGGCGTTTCAGGCAGGTTTGGGTGACCATTCGCTTTTAGATAGAATGCATCTTTTGTTCCGACACTTAAATTTTTGCAATTTTACATGTCTAATACATGCATGGGCAACTTATAACACACCAAAGACACAGAAAAACACGTAGTCGCCCCATATGACCCCTTTAACAATCTATGTCATTTACAATCTGTGAATACATTTGTCATAGCAGTCACAAAATTGAGAGGATTTCATTGTTTGTAAATGTTTCAAAGCTCTTGACGTACTGTAGAGTGAGTAGACAAACAAGAATGAATGGCAACAAAGAGCATCAAGCTCACATGGTCTTTCTCAATGAAAATGTCTCTGTAGGAGTGACAACAGAATCTTTTCATGCTTCCAGGATATGACAGATCTGGCATTTTCTCATAGATGCAGTGGGCATGTTGTGTCAGAGCGGCTAACAACACAGAGCTGAATGCAACAATGTGACCCATACAAAACAGCATACAGTTATTATGGCCTACACACTGACCCATGGACACCCACTTAAATTCATCTTTTTAACTGAATTATAACAGGGGATCAAAGTCAGGTGGTCCATGTCAGCTGACAGGAACTGGAGATGGCTAAATCATGCAAAGAATGATACCCAGAGGTCAAGGTAATCCTTAGATAATCCTACACCGGCACTTTAGAAACCTGACCGCGCAACTGTTCTGGGGTTCAATACTTTCTGTAGTAAAATAAAATCATAACATAGTGTTTTTTCTGTGTTATACACACAATCAGATCCCCTGTGCAATATGATACAAGAAAACTGATACTGACTTTGACAAAGTGTCAGTAACCAGTTTTTGCTTAGTTGCTAGAGGAATTTATACTGTCAACACAACCTAATAAACAAGGGCCTCAAATGCAGCTTCCTTTCATTGTTTCTGAATATAAGGAAGTCGGGGTTAATGCAGACATAGCAAAAATAATCTTACCTTCAAGAATGCGATTTGAAACTTCATGTTCCCTTGTTGCAATAATATTGACTCTGAAGGTCTATAAAAAATCTATCCAGCTATGTCCTTTACATTAACTATCAGCAAGTTCAAATAAGTGTCCTTATTTTCTAAGGCTGATATAAAGTGCATGAAACAGACATTAGACAAAATAATCTGTGGATCTGGTCTCTCACTGAAATATCTGAGATCTCGAATATGAATAAATAAATGTAGATGTTTCAGCGGCATAAACAAACGTTATGTGGCCCAAACTTAACTTCCGGTAGACCTCCGCAAAGTATCAATGTTGATGAATAGTTTTAATTTTATTTAATACAAATAATATACAATAAAATATGAATATACATGAATATTTATGTAAATTAAATATAAAATAAATTGTTATATTACTAACGTTAGCCACTAGCCAGACCGATAACCAAACACAGATCGGAAATTATAATTTAAAGCCAGGCGCGTGCGTCCGATTAACCTGTCCATATTAAGATTAAAAATAAATTGTCCCTTATATTATCCTCAAGAATAAAATTATCCTCATTATAGTAAGGTTATTTAAAGAAAGGCTAACGATTTCATAAAAAAGTGAAGTGTACACACATAATGCTATTTTTCTCTATTTTTCTTAGTAACGTTACACACACATAATTATTATTGTTACGAATATATACTAGATTGTTTGACTCAATATAATGATGCTGTTTCGGTTACGTACAATATACAGTATACGATAATATCGGTTGAGGGAGGTTATGTACGATAACAGAGGTTGATGGAGAGCATGAATTTCTTTCAGGCATTCTTTGAAGGCAGCCCCATGCTCGGGATAGGTCCCTGTCAGCAGAGGGTGGTATGTTGATGTTGATGTCAGCATGGAGGGAGTAGAGGATCAGCCTGGTGGGACTTGCATTGGGATGACAGCTGATCCCGCCGTGGCGTAGAGATGACCAGCCAGATCGGATTATCTGCAACGTGTGAGCCAAGTACTGACAGGCATAAAAATGCCTCTCGCGCTGATCCGATATGTGTTCATGAGCAATATTAAAGCGATAGAAAGAACTAAAGGGAAATAGCAAAGTATCCGCTCGAATTGAAATGCTCCTCTGCTGTTGTTTTTTGGTCGCGCCTTTTTAACAGCGCTGTGTAACGTTAACCACATTAAAGACATATGACTCAAATGAGGTCACAGAGGTAAGTGAAATCTTGTAGAATGAATGTTATTACGAGTTTCAAATGAATTGTATGGTAGCGTCGTTACGTATAAATGTTCCAGAATGGGGAATTACAACGCTGATCTATACAGTAGATACATTTGTAAGATAAACCGCGAGCATGGAAACATTTCTTCCGTTTGCATTTGTTACTGTTACTTTTTTTTGCATAAAACCGGTACTGTAGTATTTTGGCGAATAGCATGCATAATTCTAGTTATAATCTCAATAAGTAAGGGTGCCTGTAAAATCATGAATTTCAAACGGAGACATTATATGATAGCTTTCAATCATAAACCTCAATTAGGAGAATAAGAATTGTCAGTGATTTTATTATGCCAATAGTATGTTGAAGTAGTTTGCAACACTCGTCACCTGGCATGACAACTGTTGTCAGTTGTTTCGTCTCTTTTGCCCAGACAGCATGCCAGACTTTGGGGCACAATTCATGAGCGCAAACATAGTATGCATACTACTCATCAGCACAGTATAATCTTGAATGGGTATTGGCATGCTGTGTTTACCCAACGATTAACGGAACTCTGTTGTTTATCATTGTTGTAATCCAATATAGAAAATATCACATTAGTTCCTGTCAATCAGGAACTTTTAGTTTTGTAAACCTGACAGTATGAACATTTGGAGTTTCAGTAAAGTGAAACTGATGTTAGCAGTTGTTTTAAAATGCTGCGCTGATTTTGAAAAACAGCATCAATATATAGCTTGCTGACAAAATGGAATCAATTACAGGAATTACATAAATGATTGGTTATAATGTGAAATTGTATTGTGTTTCGATTGAAGGTGTGATGGGTTTGTGGTTCTCTACGGGTAGTGTGTTGGCTTCTGTTGGTGGGATGTTATTTGGAACCAATAGATCACCATTCAATAATTTATCACTTTTTAAAAGCATTAAGTCCTATGGAGATCTGTCTACAGAAAACGGCATGAGACTTGATTCCTTGTTACACACAAAGAGTTTGAATTATTGATTTGGTTGACAGTGGTATTCCCTGTCATTGGAGGCTTGTTTTGTCGATGTTGTTAAATGACAGCCATAGTTCTATACAGTAGCTAGCTATACAAAAGTATATCAACTCATACCACAAAAGAGAGGACAGAATATTTTTTGATTGGAAAACTATAAAGATGGCCAAATATTGGCCAGTTCATGTTTTTTCTTTATCACTAGATGAGATTGATAGACATCTTAATGGGATACTTGCTACAAAAAAATGAAAATTCTGTCATTGTTTAGTTTTCATGTTGTTCAGAACCTGACAGCCTAAAATCTTTATCTACTTTCATTGTGTGTAGTACTTCAGTCTAAATGTTCTTCAAAACATCTTTTGTGTTTCACCAGAGAAAGTCATACACAGGTTTGTAATGAACGAGGATTAACAAATGATGACAAAAAGTTCAAAACCTGTAGAGACTTGCCTCCATAGTACTGGAAACAATCAGATTCCAGAGCAAGAAAGTTTGGTACATTCCTAACATGCTTTTTCAGGCAGAACTGAAGTTTAGACTGTATGACTCAACAGTGAGTTTACAATGCCTCTCTCATTGGTCCTGTCATTGATGTTAGATGTAGCCTTGGTTTGTTTTTACATCATCTGCACCACACAAACTCATTTGACAACATTAATCTCACAACAACTGATGGATATCATTTATCTAGAACGTCAGCTGTGTTCTTGGGACTTTAAGATGCTGTTGACTTGTCACAGACTCTCTCTCTTGGACTCAAATGAGGTTCAAACTTGTCAGATTAGGGTAGGCCTATGGAATACACGCCACCGGGCTTTATTGTGGGTTAGGCTGTGGGTTAGTTTTAATTGGGTGACCCATGCAACCACATCATGCATTCGTGCTTGTCGCAACCCCACAGCAAGCCATTTGACATTTGAAATAGTTGCAGCTTCAAGTAGTGCCATTAAAAATAATGAGAACATGTTTCAGATCCTTTTTTCTGACATGTTCCTTCAAACCCTATAAACAGTAACTGGAAGCATTGCTGTCTAAAAGGGCCCTGGTGATATTTTAGATGCTTCACACAGTCATTTAGACACAAAATGCTCATTGTTGTTTCGAGTTTTGTTTTGATTCTCTTGAATGTTCTGGGGGGAGTCTTATTGTGCATAGCATTCAAGCTACTTTAGGCCTTAGCAGTGGGCAGTAGTCCAATAACCTCATTAGATTCTCTGTTGGAGATTGTTTTCTGCATAGCCTTTAAATAAAAACCAGCCTCTCAAGGTTGTGCTTTTGGATGGGAGGGATGGGGCATGGGAGAATTTGACATTTTAAGAAAGTCTTCTCACACAGTCCTGCAAGCTACTTGGTTTCCATGGCAACCTTTTCTATTTGGGCCGGCTCTCTTTTTTTCCTCTGTCTCAGGGAAAGTTCTCCACCTCGTGCATGGTCTCTTGAGTACTGGATTTCTCCTTAAAACTGAGCTCAGACCTGCCAAACATACACCTTCCACCCTCGTTCTTGTGAAGTCAGCCTAGAAACTTGGCACTCTGAGAAAAAAAGAGGAAGTGTGGGTACTCTAAGTGTGGGTCCGGCCCATGAGGAAGTGTGGGTACTCTAAGAAATGAAGAAAGAGCCATACAAAAATGTTTAAAACAGAAGACATTTTGAGGAACACAACGTTGGCCTCCATTGATTTCCATTGCATATAAGAAACCACTTAAAATATCTTCTTTTGTGTTCCACAAATGTAAGGGTCGTATACAATTTTTTTGACACGAGGGTGACATGTTTTAATGACATGAGGGTTAATAAATGATGACAAGAGTTCCATTTTTAGGTGAACTATCCCTTTACTTTCATTGTGACTGATTTGTCTTTTTGTGTCATAAATAAAATAGAGCAAATTAAAAAAAAAAGTTCTTTGTATTTGCATTTCTTATTGCTATGATCTCATTAAAAGCCGGTCTCTTCATCACATTCTGTGAGACGGGAGTAAGCCACATAATTTGGAGCTTACAGCATCAAGAATGATCCAATTCTCCGGTGTTGGGACTGTTTTGGAACGAATGCTTTTAAAGAGCGTGCCACACTGCGGGCGCGCACAATGCCAGTGCGATAAACACCCACCAGTTATACAAAAAAGCAGCAGAAAGTGCCACAATATGGAAGCATCCAGCCCTCGGTTTGTGTTGCAATAGCCCCCTCTCCACACCTCCCCACATTTCCCCCTATTGTTGGCGTGAAATCGGACCTGTTCAATAAATAAAAGCAGGCGGTCAGCAGATCAGGTTCCAGAAGGGGAACACTGTAGTGGAATAGGAACAGAGGAAAGGAGTTTGCGTTGGATTTTAAGAGATTGTCTGATCCGAATAGAGATTGCTGACATGTAGCCATACAAAAATTTTCGCCATTTAATACTCCATCCAGGACCGGATCAGACACACTTATGAGAGTGAGAAATACAGAAAGCGAAAGAGACGTCGGGGTTTAGAAATATCAGGAAGGATGATGTATAATGTTTATTCCACTCGGGCAAAGCAAAGCCAGATGTGTGGGTTGTGTCTTAGCCAGATGTGTGCGAGTCTTACACCGTGCCCTGTCCCTTTAATGTTCATGCTATGCAATGTTATTAATGGTAATTTTGCAGCATGTTAAGACAAAGAAGCCCAAATTAGGACATTAGTAGTTGTTGCATGTCATGTATTGTGTCACATTTGGTTGTTTCCTGGTTGTTGTAATGCTGATGCTTCTGTAAAAAAAAACAGACAGGGTCAACACCCTGCAAAGACACCTACAAACAAACTCTCTGATATATGCGCATACACGACACGACAGTGATATTATGTCACTCTAATCCACAGTGCTGAATCTTTCGTCTAATGCACAGTTGCTTCTCTGTTTTGAAGCCAGCTGTTTGAGTGTGTGTGTGTGTGTGTGTGACCTCTTTGAAAGACTCCAGCATGAGTGTTAGAGTTGTGTTTACAAAGCTGTCTGTTGTAATGCCACCGCTATCACCCCAGTGCCAAGTGTCTCGCTCACACACAAACACACACATGCAGACTTTCTAAGAGCCTTTCTCTCTCTTTCACTAGTTTTCGTTGTTCATTCATCTTTTTTAAAATTTAAGATTTTTGCTCGTCATTTTGTGTGACGAATGCAAGTGTGATGAGTCTCATAGATCAAATTTGATGCATGCTGACGTGTGTTATCCATTGAAACAGTAGCTGAAGGTGTTGATTGATCAAGCCTTGGTTAGGATAGTCCACTTTAGACATACCGACTATAAGTAACTCCGCAACTACATGTCAACTAACTCACATTAGAGTATTAGTAGACTGTTAGGTTAGAGTTAGGTTTAGGGAAATACATTGACGTAGTCTTTTGAGGGACTATAGTGTTAGCCGATATTAGAGAGAAAGTGTTTATTGATTGGTATTGGTAGTTGACAAGAAGTTGCAAAGTTACTTATAATTTGTAAAAGAAAATCTAAACGTCATGTTGTACAAATCACTCTTGTGGTACTTTCATGTCAAGCATCTTTTATCAGTGATTGGATGAGGTAGAAGACAAAGGTAGTGATGGTCGATGGCAAGATCATTTATTTGACATGACAGAGAAATAATAAATACTTGTGTTTTAGAAAAAATGCGTTTTCAAGAGTTCAGCTTATAACCATATAAACATAAAATTATTGAACAAACGTCCCTGCACCCAGCTGGTGCTATTGCACAATTTGCAAAAGAGGCAGAATTTGAGAATTTTTGAAATATCAAGTAGTGAGTTGAGTTTGTAGTGAGTTTGATTCAGAAGAATTGTTGTTCCTTTGCCACCAATGAAAGCCTTTGTCTTATTTAGTTTTTTTACACATCCACAGGTTACATTCTACTTCTCTGCCAGGCTGAAATTGTTCCTTGTCTGTCTTGCCTGGTGAACTTGTATTCTTCAGTCGAGTGTTAGTGACCTTTGGGGGACCATTTGCTCTGCTTGCTTCTGAGTGCTGTTAGCAACTGACATTTCCGGGGCACCATTGACTACCATAGTAGGATCATTGACTACCATAGTAGGATAATAATAAAAAGGATATTTTGAGGATTTTAGAAAAGCAAAAAGTTCTGGGGCACCTTTGACTGCCATTGTAATTTTTTCTACTGTGGTAGTCAATAGTGCCCCAGAAATGTTGGTTGTTAACATTCTTCCAAAAATCTTATGTTCAACCAAACAACGACATTTTTACAGGTGTAGAACAACTAGTGAGTAATTCATGACTGAAGTTTCATTAAATAGTTGTGGTGCAGGAAGTTACCGGTTTGGTACATGCGGTAAATGAGTGGCCTATTCTTTTTACTACACATACTTGTTTGCTCATCAGTACAGACCTTGTTCTTCTGCGTCAGATGAACTGAGTCAGAGGAACAAGAAGCAAAACATAAGCAGTCCTGTATTCTTTCAAACAGCTTTGCCAAATCATGGAGATGACAACATTCATAAGAATAAGGTTTAATATAGTAAAGTAAATATAGTAACTGCTGTTAGGCGCAACATGCATTTGGTAGCACTATACTGTATAGCGAGGTCTCAAGTACATTATAACTTTTAACTGTGTAATAAAGTAGGTAAAATGAAAAAAAGGTTATTGTAAAACAAAGAAGGCAAGGCAAAGCATAAAAGACATTATGAAATAAAGCGAAATAAATCTTAGTGAAAAGAGGTGCAGGCAGCTTTTAAAAGCATACAAGTTCTCTGTCTGACATGATGATTCACATAAACTGAACTGTGTAGTCAGCTGGAAATATACAGAACGTCTTGGAATGACACACTGGGATCTCCCGGTTCTGTGGGATCCTAAAGCAGAGAGACGTGCTGCTACTCTCTCTCTCTCTCTCTAACACACCCACACAGATGTGTGTCTGTGTGGCTTCATGCTCATGTGCCTGAACGTGTTCACATTGGTATTTCCCTCATGAAAGCAACTTGACTTAAGGTTTGGTCAGCTTGATGTGCTGTTGAAAGAGTGCGACAATGAAAGGTATTTAATACTGAGACAAAAAGTCTCCATTTTCTGTTTTCACAGGGATTCCCGTGTGTTGATCATGGAGCACAGCACAGCAGAAAATCTTGGCGTGTGAATGCTCTTCAAAGACGTAAACAAATGATTTTTTAGCTTCACACTCCTTTATTAATGTTAATGTTCTGTATTGTTATAATTCATCTGTAGTTTACTGTTTACTGTCGTAGAGGATTGTGGGATTGACACAGTCTGAGTTCTGTCGGTGCACATTTTTTTTGTAACTGACACGCATTGCTGTCTAAAAGACTTGATGGAGTGCTGGAGCAAAAGGTGTCCATGTTGATGCCTGACTAAAAAGTTTTTATAAGTTGTGCAACATACCTTGCAGATACACATTAGTGGAATTGTACCCACTTCTGTCACTTAAAGGTACAGTTTGTAACAATTTTGCAGTAAAATATCCTAAAACCACTAGGCCAGTGTTATATATATTTTTCAGTTGAGTACTTAAAGTACAATATCTCAAATGTTTCCAACTATTTGTAAATTATGAGAAAATCGCTTTTTTAAACAGTGACATGATGCCTGGCAGTCTCCTGTCAATGGCCTGTCAATGGCGTCATATCCGCGTTACCCTTGTTTGTCATTTACATGATTACTAGTTCCCGTCTCATTGATGGCCATCAGCGGTGGAGTTGAAGACAACAGATCTCATCATTCCACGCTCCTTCACAGCTTCATCATCAAGCTACGCAATTGTTGTTTTTTTGAATGTGCGTCCTCTAGCGGCGGTTTTTACAAAATGTGGCTTTAAAGCATCTTAACTTAACCATGTAATATGAGAATAGGAATGGCCTAGTGGTTAACACTCAGCTTTTGTAGCTTATGCATGATGTTTATTGTGATATTTAAATTTGTATCACTAATTCACACTACTAATCTTACATAAAGTATATTGGGGACCCCCCCATTGTTCAGACACAAACTTAACACCTGGCAACCATTACCATAGTAACTACACAAGTCCTGCTGTGACCCATGTCACCTCCTGGTAGGGTCACCTGTTACCCCTCACCCGATACCCGAGAGGTCCCTAGAGAGACACACACTCTCACACACAGAGTAGACAGAGAGCCCTTTGAGCTTCTAAAAAATGCTCTCATTTCCTCTCTCTCTATCATTCTCTGTCTGACATTCACACTCTCACTGTGGTATTTTGTCCTCCATTCATTCTGGATTGGCTGCATCAGTGGGTGAGATCAATCTCTTCATTTATTTGTAAATGAGGAGGACCAGAACAATATGCCTTCTCAATCTTGCCATCCATAAACGCTTTCATATCCTTTGGCAGTGTACATTCATAGTTACACATATAAGTGAGAACGTTTCACAGACTTGAAATGAATTGAAGTCAGTGAATTGAAGTGCGGTTTATTATTATTTAATACCAGAGAGGTAACACTGTAATTGCGAGGATGTTTTCACAAATTTGTCCCACTCTTAAAGGGACAGTCCACCCAAAATTTAAAATTCTTTCATCATTTACTCACCCTCTTACTTGTCATATTAAGTCTGTATGACTTTTTTCTGCAGAACACAAATTAAGATATTTGCTGGTAACATTGGCTGTTGACTTGCATTGCATAGACACAAAACCATACAACATTTCTCAAAATATCCTATTTTGGGTTCCACAGAAAAGAAACGTATACAAATTTTTATTTTTAAGTACACTGTCCCTTTAAGAAAATGTAAAAAAATTCTTAAAGACAAACATTTTTTGTTTTATTTATAGTACAGTTTTTCTCGATTGCTTGAACACATTTCTTGAAATTATGCCTCGTATTCTCAAAACAGTAAACACAAATCCATAACATCTCACCCAATTCCCCAAACATCCTATTGTCAGGTCAAAATGAAGCTCTCTTCTCAAAACCATTCAAACTTGCTGAAAAACCAAGCTTTTCCCGCAGACATGACACACAAGCCCTCAAAATCACCCACACTGCAACATAGTCTTAGAAACTGGTAAGATCAATTCAAAACACTGTTACTAAAACCTCTTAGTGGGATTCAAGAATAATTTGACAGCTTAGTGTGTATTAGAATATACAACATAAAAGAGTGCAGATCAAAGTGCAAGAATGAGCTTTAGGATAAAATAAAAATAAAACATTACACTACTGAAAGTAGATGAAGATGATCTTACAAGACAAGAAAGGTTCAAAAACCAAAGAACAATATAAACTGGTCATGCAACACAATATGGTACACATCTGCACAAATAACATTTACATTCAGGCATTTAGCAGATGCTTTTATCCAAAGCGACTTACAGAGACGATAAAGGAAACAATACAGTGAAGCGATTTGTCAATAGGAGGCAATGTAAAAAATATGGCATCCTCTGCACCTTTGGCCCAATTTTGTAAAAGTATTCCGTATTTTCAGCAAAAATTGTGCTACAGTTTACTGGATACAGAATAGTGACATGTCTCTCATATAAAGTGTGTACTGTAATTATACTGTATGTTTACAGTAAGTAGTATAAAGCCCATAGATGATTCTAAGATGCACAATTACCTGTGCTCCTATTGATATTATCCTGAGATTCTGATTGGTGTGTCATCAGTTTTGATACTGAATGTTTACTGATGGATAAATGTGTGCTATTTGAGTTTACATATTGACACTTCAGTTCATTATATTGTGTGTTTGTGTTTTCTGAATGAGAACATGGTTAAACCTTTGCAAATTGAGACTGTTTGTGTGTGGGGTTTGTACAAGTTGGTGTATTGTTCTGAGAATGTGTTTATAGTTGTCAGAAAATGGTGAATTGTTTCATGAATTGTGTGTTAGCAATCGAGAAAAACTGTAAAACGCTAATAATAAAGTGCGATTTTTTTACGCTAATAAAACCAAAACAAATGTTTTATAAGGGCTCACAAGTAAAATTGTATAGTTTGAATGTTTTTGCTCAGAACTTTGACTCAATGTAATGGCATGTCCCTCAAGGCCTCCGCCCCATTATTGCTCTTGTGCAAATGACTAAATATGTTTTGGTTGGTGTATAAACACATTTCAGCTTGTTGTCCAGAGATGTTGTCCAGAGAGGTGAAATTAATCTCCCCTTTCCTTATAAATGACAGTCACAACAAGTTTCCTGGAGAAATATTAAAACAACAAATACAGTTCTATTCCTTGGCTGCTCATTCTTGTATGTTTCTAACAGCTGGTCTGAAGTCATTATTTGACCTCATTGTCTTAGAATGTGAAATTACTGCAGATCTTTAATAGTAAAAGGCATCCTAACTCTTAATAACAGTCTAATAGCCTAGGGATATACAAACCATAAATAATTTGGTTTATTTGTTTGTTCCTTAGCAGCTCCATTATATGAAGATTTCTGATGCTTGTGGTAGTCAGGGGATGAGCGAAATGGAGGCCGGATCGGTGGTGCGTGCTGTGTTTGAGTTCCTACCCAGCGTCTCAGAAGAACTTCCTCTGTTTACTGGTGATGTCATCGAAGTGCTCAGCGTTGTTGATGAATTCTGGCTGCTCGGTATCAAAGATGGAGTCACAGGTAAAATCCTCTTTTAAACTCACTACCGGTAGTCTCCTGCTTTCTATATTTAGGTGTTCATTTTCTTTCCACTGTCTGTTTTTCAGGCCAGTTTCCAAGCACTTTTGTGGAACCCGTTACAATTCCAAGCACCAAGACAGGAGAGAATCTCTATGTGTGCATCAATGACTTTAATTCTGTGGAGTCTGGAAGCTTACCCTTAAAGAGAGGTAAATATATTACATGCTTAATTGTTTAACATGCCGCCACATTTGTGCTGTCTTTCAAAGCAAAAACCTATGCTTAAATTGGTCTTTAATCAGGTTACTGTCTTTCTTTTGGAGCAAGTACATGTTAAATTGACATACAAATGCCTTTTGTCTGCCAAATTATTGTAAAAGCTATTTTGGGATGTTTGTGCTGTTATCTTTGCATGGTTATTTTAGAGAATCTGGTGATAATACAATGCAGGAAACGCACTCAAATGCAAATTGAGGTTGTGTGTTATATTGACTTTAGTAGATACTGAACCTGGTGAAAGAGCTAAATTACACTATAGACCATTTTGCAAAACTTAACATCAGTCCAGAAGCACTTCCTGTTTTTAACACTACACAAACAGGAGAACAAAATATAACCAACAGAACATTTAGAACTGAATTAAAATGATACACATACATATTTAAGATGTGAAAAAAGCGTAAAACAATGTGTTTCTGGACCAATGTTTTTACGTCTTGCAAAATGGTCTATATTTGGTGTCATTCTGACTGTATTAAAACATTTATCACTTCTTTTTGTATTGCTATCTTCTCTTTCTTAGCCCAAATCCTTCTTGGACGCAGCATAATGCCTTGTGTGAGAGGTAAAGGTATTATTTTAGAGTAGAGAATAGAGCTCTAGGTCATAAGTCAGGCCAAATGCCAAGAATGTTGATGAAACTAGCTTCTATGATCACGTTTTAAAGGTTTATGCAATCTTTTCTTTATTTTATATAGTAGAGATCTGAATCAGAAAAGGAAGGTCTGACTTGTAATTATAGATAAATCACACGCTTTAGTTTTATGCTTAAGAAGTTTTGTCCTTCCTTAGAGTTTCCATTTCATGAAAACTATCTCTACAGGTGGTTGAAAATAGCATTTTTAGTAGTACTGATCCCAGTTCACCACTAGATGTCACAAGCTGTTTTTAGAGTACATACCCGTCATCCCAATAGGTTTATTATAAATTTAAAAACCATGCGTTTGTTCTTCTATTGTTTGCCTATTAGCTCTGTATTGTTCTATCTTCTCTTCGTTGCTTTGAAAATAAATGTGGGTGTTTTGCTACTGATCTACTGGTTTAGATCAGACAGAACCATGTGTGGAAATTGTGTGTGAAATACTGTGACACGCTTCCTTAGTTTTTTGTGAAAAGCTTGATGTATTTGGCATATTCAGCGTGGATCATAAATGCTGTTTTAGTTTATGAGTTGAACACAATGGGAGGAGGAGCATGTTTGTGTGGAATGTGACCTCTGTGATCCCAGTGGACATTCTGGCTCCTGCTGGTGTGTGTGTTGTGCGTTTTAGACTGAAACTGACCACAGCCGTGACTTGTCTACTACTGTGCAAACTGACCTGAGGTCAGAGGTGAGCTTCACACAGCTCCAATGCTATTCACAAAAACAGCATAAAGAAATAGTGTTTGTCTTTTGTGCTGTTTGCGAACAGAAATTTTAACACAATTAGACACCCGCTGGATATATATTATGTACATTTAAGTCATTTAGCAGATGCCTTTATGCTTTATACACAGCATGATTTAGCATGAATGCAGTTCAATGAGTAAAGAGGTGCTACTTATACAAATAAGTACTACCTAATGCAAATGAAACAAACACATTGTGAAAATCCATCTAAATCCACAATCTAATCCACCTTAAACCTTAAAAGTAATGTAAATATTTGTATAATTGGTACCACTTTACTCATCAGGCAACTTTCCGAATTGTAAACAGGATTATTATTTGTGTACTGTAATTGTGTTAGTACTTAGGTTTATATTTGGAACAAAAGAAAAACACGCAATTTGCTTTACGCTATTTGTGAAAAGCAATAGAGCTGTGTGAAGATCAACAAGTGATTTAGATACCTCTTAGACTATATTTTCACATTCCCAAAGTTAATATAATCCATATGCTCGAAGACCAGTCAAAATGTATTTGCTATTGCAAAGTAATTATACATTTCATGATTCTATTTATGTTTCCAATATTAAGTGTTTGTCCTGCTCTCTCCTGCTGTAGGTGATGTAGTTGCTGCTGAAGACAGCGTGCACGAAGTTTGGATGAGAGGCCGTAATGCGTGGGGCTCACGTGGCCTGTTCCCCACGTCATGTGTTAAAGAGTTGGAGCTTTCTGGTCGATCCAGGCAGCTGTCGGAGCGTAGTGCAGCTGCCCAGGCGTCCGAACTCCCCCCGTACGCCCTGGGTCAGGCCCGCGCCCTCATGAGCCTCCACGCCCAGCTAGACGAAGAACTTGACTTTCGTGAGGGTGATGTCATCACCATCATAGGCCTGCCAGAGCCTGGCTGGTTCCAGGGTGAGCTGTACGGCAGGACAGGGGTTTTTCCAGAGGGATTCGTGGAGCTGCTTGGACCCCTGCACTCGCCTCAGGAGGAGCCTGAACCTCAGGTGCTGGAACAGTATTCGGCTTACAGCATGGAGGAAGAAGAGGTGAGAGAGGAAGAAGAGAGAGATGAAGATCATTTGGTGGAAACTGAACAACAGCAGGAGGAAGAGGAGGAGGAAGATGGAGCTGTCTACGGTGTTGCCCTTCATGAATTTCGGGCCCTTGAGCCCGGTGAGCTGGACTTTGATGTAGGAGGTAGGATCCGTATCCTGGCCACGCTTGAGGATGGCTGGTTGGAGGGGCAAATACATGGCAGAAGAGGTGTTTTCCCACATCGATTTGTCAAGATAGAAGGACAGCTGCAGGTCGCACCACAACCCGAAAATGAAAATTGTGTTACTGGCAGAGAAGAGTGTTATACACCTGAAAGCTCGGTTCAACAAGATCACACAGTTCCAGAATATGGGCAGGAGTGGGCAACCCAGGAAGACTACACTGTGTGGGACCTGGATTACTTTGAACGCAGAGACGAAGAAAGAAAAGAGGAATGTGTTGGCTACACACCCTCCGATATAACTTCCCAAGAGAGAAAAGCAATGCAGAATCAATCACAAGTTCAACCACAAAACCGAAGGATAGAGAGACCCCCACCACCTCAAACACAACCCCACAGGGGAGTTCAAAGAAGCAGCACAAGCAATCACGCTCGACCCCGGTTGCCTCCTAGACCCAGTTTGCAAGCCCTCAGTAACAGACAATACAGCACCAGTTCACACACCAGCTTACGGGAACCTCCACCAGCACCCATCACCAGGAATCAAAGTTTAAACCCACTAACTAAAACCTCACCTAATTCCACCTGGACAAGAAACAATGGCCACTATGCGTCGTATGACAGCAGAAAACCCCTCAGTTGTAAAATTGCTGGTGAAAAGAACAGGCAGAAGAAGGTGACACGCCACGCAAGCGTCAATGATGCTGATCTAATATCGAATGGTCGCAGGGACCGGTTTGGGTCGAGTTCCAGTGGGTTACCTACATCTCAGACACTGGGAGCTTTGGCTGTGTCCGCTGGTGATCTTGAAGCCAAGCTTTCCCAGCAGCTGATTGAATTCGAAAACAGTTTACCAGATCGTGTCAACGACCCAACAGAACAATGCAGATGGGAGGAGATCAGCTCCGAATGGGGCAACAAAGTTTCCCGCCATTACTCCATTCTGGACTACAGCAGTGAGAGTGACATCATTCGTGGATCCTCCCCGATCGACCGTCTGTTCCCCCACACATCCTCCCCAGCAGGCTCTGCCTCCTCCTCTCTCGAGAGACGAAAAATGCTACGCCCACCTCCTCCTCGTCCACGGGTCCAAAGGCCACAGGCTCCTTCAAACCTGCAATGTCTTGTCACCAGCAATGGCCGCCTTGCTCCTCAGCCTTCCAGACCTGCACGGCCAGCACCACGGCCACCTCCTCCATGCACCCGCACCAACACTGTGATGCCCCGCCAGCCTCTGACTTCGTCCAACCCCTTCTACCATTCGCCGGAAGAGGATGAGGTAGTTGAAGAGGTGGAGGACGCAGAGGATGCTCTGGAGAAAGAGATGGAGAGAGAAGGAGAAAGAGAACAGGAGCAGTACAGGTTGCTCCTGAGGTTGGAGGAGGTGGAAAGAGACATTGATATGTACTCCCATACAGCCCAAGAGCTTAAGGCCATGCTTGAAGACGAGCAGGATGAGACCTCGAGACAACAAGCGTTAGAGAATCTGGAGTTTTGCACATACACCATGGAGACACTGACTCTGGAACAGCAGCAGCTACAGGGTAATACTTTCTCTCTTCACACTCGGTTCAGTA
Source organism: Triplophysa rosa (assembly GCF_024868665.1). Classification (NCBI taxonomy): domain Eukaryota; kingdom Metazoa; phylum Chordata; class Actinopteri; order Cypriniformes; family Nemacheilidae; genus Triplophysa; species Triplophysa rosa. The sequence goes on along the minus strand of NC_079907.1, from coordinate 7,175,080 downwards.
TCATAGAATGGTTTGCTTTTTTAGTAGGGACTAAGCTTTTTTTCATTTTTTACAGAAAATATGTATTGCTTAATTTTAGTATCCAGTTACCAATATGAAGGACAACATTTTTGTTTGTTTTATTTTATTCTGTACATCATTCAACTGAAACGATGAAAACAAAATATCCATTCGAAATAGGGCTGCCAGACGATTAAACGCGAATATATGTCTGTGTGCATATAAATTTGTTTTTCACTGAAAAAAAAAACTTTGGACCAACTTTTAAAAATTACGTCAACTTGTTACAAGCAATTTTATTTGTTTTTCTCAAATTATATTTATGGCTTGGTTCAAATCAAAATGTATACATTTCAACAAACCTCCATTATTGTGATCAGAGTTTGCTTTAGTTCCCTTTAGTTTGCTTTTGATCCCTGACTTTGTTTAAATTTAATCTCTTTTCTCTTTAAGTGTTTACAATAGTGTTTCAATAAGAACACTCGTGCATTAATAAGAAAAGAAGATATGCTTTAAAGTTAAGTTTTTGTGATGTCTATTAAGCTTTGATAAAGATGAGAAGTGACACTAAATAATGTGGAATTTGATCTTTTACGACTGATTCGAATGTCCTGGTTCACAAATGCAAAGATACTGTGATCAAATAAACAGACAATTGTCTTGGCACACTTAGACATCAACAGTCATCATACAAACCTCAACAATGGTGACAATCATCAAACTAATACAGATAAACAGATCAACTGCAATGCGTGCTGGGAGTCATGAATGAGTTTTGTACTATGATGTTACCCAGCATGCATTGCCGCATAAAACTTTGTTTTGTTGAGATTCATACACTTATTCTTGATGTCTAATTGAGTCAGCAATTTTTTGAGTGTTTTCTATTAGTTCATATTGTGTTTTAGTACCACTGTTTAAATCTCACACTGTAGGATCACACACTATTCACACATTAATAACGCACTCCTGAGCAATTGTTTCAATAACCACACAATGATAACGGTAACCAATCACTTGATCCCAATTGATCTTAAAAGTCCAACTAAAGCAAACACTGATCACAATAATGGTGGTTTGTTGAAATGTATACATTTTGATTTGAACCCAGCCATAAATATAATTTGAGAAAAACGAATAAAATTGCTTGTAACAAGTTGACGTAATTTTTTGAAGTTGTCCATAGTAAAAAAAATTTTTTTTTAAGTTGGTCTAAATTTTCACTTTTTTTAGTGTTGTATTCATATTTAGGAAATATTTACATGTATGTACCAATAATTTAAATATATAAAAAAATATAAATGTTTAATAATTTTTATATGTCTTAAATACTGTATATGCATGTATGTGTATATTTTTATAAATACAAAATTAATATGCACAGTGCACCAGACATATTTTGTAAACACATACTTTTGTTCTGGATGCGATCAATTGCCATTAATCGTTAGACAGCACTAAGTCTAAAACTTTTTAATAGTAACAATAACAATAATATTTATTTTATAATAACAATAAAAACAATAATATTAATTATTATTGTTTAGTGGATTATTATATAATTTTGTACTTCATTAGACTAAAACAATGAAAACAAAATATGTATATTTATAATAATTTATAATATATCTTTAATAGTAATAATAATTATATTATATGAGCATTACAATTTATTTAATAATAATTATTATTATTTATTGTTTTTTTAGGTATAGTTTTATATTTATTATAAATTGTATTTATTTTGTATCTTTATATTTTACTAAGTTGCTTTTGTGTCTAAATGTTTGCACTTTTATTTCATCTGTTTCTGTGTCCTGTGTGTTTGTTAACTGTTAAAATGCTACAACTTGCACTAAGCGATGCACTAAAAACTAATGTTGCCACTATAAACTACTGTGATCTGTTATCTGTTGTTTACACTGTCAGACAGAACAGACAGTCCTAGTATTATTCCTAGAAAACTACCTGCTACAGTACGAACTATAAGCCCCTCAGGGTGTTCAGTCATGCAGAGATTTTTTTTGAATAACTGGATACCTGGATTTGCACAGCACCATTCTTGCATGTGGCAGTGATTTAAAACGTATAAAATATCTAAAATATCCATATCCGCAACAGTCTGCTGTTTGAGGTCAAACGTGTTACAGGTGTTCCCGCTGAATGCTATCGATGTGTTGTTGAAACCATCATCCGAGACAGAGTTTACTGTAGTGGGTGTGTTGGTACGTACAGCTTTTATGTTGAATTTCTCTATGTCGTGTGAGTCAACGTGACTTATTTCCTATGAAGTCTATCGTTATCAACATGTATTGGTCGGTCTGCCCACAACTTCTCAGATTAGGTATGCATTAAAGAAGTGTCCTGGAATGGTAATTCATACAGTCTCTCAGTTCTGTTGTGTAATATTCGGCGGTCTCTCATTGATGCTCTCTGATTGACCTTCACACTTTCTAGGTAATAGATAATTTTCATATAGGATAGCCAGTTCAGTTCTTATGGTTTGATATGTTTCTATTGGCCGATGGTTAACAGGCTCAGTCCATACTTTCATATGGAAAAAAGTTTCATATTTCACTGACAGAATGCTTTTTTGGAGCTTTTAAGCACAGTTAACATTGTCAATGATTCTCATTTTATATTTAAAAAATGAAGCATTGTTTTGCTGAAAATGACTTGTTCTGGGGTATAAATTTTCTCACTGTTTGATTTGCATCAGTTCAGTGGTCATGGTTTTGGTTACTGCTGCAGTTTTATTGTATTGTACACTGTAAAAAATAAGTCAAAATATAAAATAAATGGTTATATTATCACCAAACACAGACCGGAAATTAACTTGGTCCAGCACGTGCCCCCATGAAACCATCTATAGTTATGATTTTAAATGATTAAATCTGTAAAGGCATTAACTTTTATGGTTTATTATACATGTGGAATGCTGGACCTGTCGTCTAGACCTTTCCCACGTACATATGAAATACATTCTAAACCTATAGCGAGTGGGAGCCAGGGGCCCCTTTCTTTGCACCCTTTTGTGTCTCTTTCTCTATACCTCTGTCTATATCTCTATACCCTCATAAATCCTGTCTCAATCTTGCTTTAGTCCTATGGGAAAGTGTTGGACATAGGATTCTGTGCACATTATGGGCACTAGTGGATTTAGAGCTCGTCTCTGGAGCTCTCTGCTCCAGCCAGTGGTGCGTCTCACAGCTCTTTTTAGTCATGTTCTTAGAACCAAGACCACTCGAGTAACAGGTGAGACTTTAAAAATACTGAAAATGAGAGAGATTGTAAATTGACTGCTCAGTATGTACTGTTTGGCTTAGTATATTACTTTACCTATATTTATGTATATACTCTATCGTTAAAAAGTTTGGATGCACTTACTTATAATACTAGTTAACTCATCAAAACTATGCAACAACTATGCAAATAATGTTTAGCAAAACATTTCAATCAAGTGAACCAATTTTTTTAACAGTAGTGTATTATATATATATATATATATATATATATATATATATATATATACATGTATATACACATGTATATATATATTAAATATATTATATGAAATATTCCTTCCCATTTTTATTGGAGATTCATTTTGTACTTCTTTACTTTTTCTAGCATATTGCTGATATATTGCTTTTTTCTACATGCATGTTGTGTTTATCATGTGACATCGTTATGTCACATACACTGTTTGCCTATGACTATGTACACATGTTGTTGTAAGTGTAGCCTGCATTCTAGTCATCTATTTTCAAAATAAAGGACAAGGAGGAATTTGTTTTTAAACATATCTTGATTTGTATTTATTAAAAGAACAATTAAGGATTAATTATAATTAGATATAATTGTTATGCACAGTGATCTGTGTCTTTGTTTTGGAGCTCTGCCCAAGTCATTCTGAACACCAACATTGTGTAAGTCTGAGCAAAACAATTTCTTTACTAGTTAAAAGCCTTTTTGTTTTATGAAAGTTGTGTAAAATAAGTTAAATATATTAAAAAGTACTATTATCAGTTATAACGTTTATGTTTATGATTCTAGCAATGGGTGTCAGTCAGGTCTAGTTTTTTCGTATTGATTTATGGTGTTAGTTGCAGCATTTCCTTTATCTATCTAAGGGAGGTGAGTGTGAGTTTCACATTTATCATAACTGGGTGTGTTTCCATCAGGGAGGGTAGAAACAATGGTTGTTTATTGTTACAGTGCAGGGAGACGGACAAAAACGTATTACATGTAAAGTGGTTTGCCGCACAGCTGTTTTGTGCAGAGAGGAATAGACTAACGTCTGATGTCATAATCTGTGTAGAATTTAAAGTGGAAGTTCACCCAAAATTCAACTTTGTGTGATTTTTTTACTCACCCACATGACGTTAAACATGTTTAGAGAACTTCCGGCGTCTTCGGAGCACAAATATATTTAGGTGACAGCCGAGAGATTTCCAGACCTCCTCATAGACATTATGGTGTCAGTTTTTGCTAAGGTCCAGAAAAGTACTAAAGACATCGTTAAATTGGTCCATCCGCGTATAGTAGCTCAGTTGAATTTTTTTGAAGTGACGAGAATGCTTTATGTGCATGTAAGTAAGAAAGAAAGGTTCTGACTGCCCTATTTTTGTGTATATGTATGTGTGTGTGTGTCCCAATTTAGTTTTGCACTGCCCCATCCATAGCCTTACTTCTAATTGGGATCTGTTTGGGTGCTCATAAAAAGCATCAAGAGCTCATTTGTGTCCTGGATCTAATCTCCAGCTCCCAGCTTTTCTGTGTCCATCTTGTGCAAGAAAGCCTATTCAGGTTAACAGAGGGCTCTGTAGAGAGCTGCATGATCCCATCGCCTGCTGGAAAGATTGTGAGAGTTTGAGCGTAGGGCTGTTTTAATAACAGATGAGAGGAGTGGCATCCAAGACCCGTATTTTCACCTCTGTCACAGGAATGCTTATAGATGCTTCTTGGCTGTAATTGCTTTTTGGGGTCCTGTTGTGTTGTGTGATGGGTTTGGACTAATCGAAATGTATGAAACACATTGAGGGACATTCATGTGCTTATTTAGTGTGAACGTGTCTCAGTCTCTTGAATGAGATTCTTACTTTTTTCTCAACTAGTGTTGACTCTTATTGAATGTCTAGGGCTACTAACAATGTGTTAATGACCTCATTTAAAATATTACCCTAAAACATGCACATTTTCTTTGGATGAAAATGTATGAAAGGCACCAGGTGTGTACCATGTTTGAAAGTGTGTTCAATTCTTAGTTCAAAGGGTTGTACTTGGGTAAACGAAGTAAAACATGTGCCTACCATTACAGAGCAAGAATGTCACCTCTAATGTCCCTGAAGTGAGAAAGCAGTTTCGGTCTGCCCTGTTTAAAGTAAAGTGAGATCTTAAACACTGATTATCAAAACACCAGTTCAAAGAGCACATGTAATCTGGTCTGCAAAATCCTCTATTCTCACTTTTCATATGTAGCATGTCTATAATCCTATAAATACCTTAACGCTTATTTTCTTTTACTCTTTTTAGCACATTTTCACAGCAAATTTACCAGAACTTTGTTTAGTAGGAAATCATAGTTCTGTGTACCTTTTTGTCTTATTGTCGTGGGGAGTGATATACTATACTAAAGCCCATGAATAGAAGTTTTTTCTTCTTCTCATGAAAAGATGCCGTAGCCTGTGAAACCAGGGGCAGTCAGTAACAATGGCACATTGTGGAGTATGTAGGCACTCAATAGTGCACAGTGCTCTCTGCAATAATCAACCTGCGTCCAACTTTCCCAGGTCATCTTGTTGAAACATGAAAGCAGATGATCTTGAAATCATGGGAACTTTGAATCTGCTATTAAACAGGTTCAGAAATACGTACGATAAGCAAGTTACAGCAGATTCATGCTTGTATTTGAAAGAACAGAAAATCTTTTCTCAGCAAATACACCTGCTAATCTTGTTAAATAAAGAACATCATGTCAAAATCTCAGTTTTAGTTGTACGACTTTAAAAACTTAAAGTAGACAATACACATTCTCAAGACGCAGAAACAATGGCAAGTTTAAGGACGCCTCAAGTTTGTGAAATGAAAGAGCCTAATACTTCCTTCTCTTTCATGTGGGGGGTCAGCAAAGTCCAGCCTATGTTTTCTTGCAAACAGAAACTTCAGCCAATCACAGCCTCCCTATAATCCATTCATGTGACTAACTTGAATGATTAACCCTAAACGCCTCCCCTTGCCTCCTCTCTGCGTGTGTCCCTCCCCCACCTCCTTCCTCTCGTCTTCCTATTGGCTGGGTAGGCAGAGAGAGAGAGAGAGATTGAGTTTCTCAGCTCTGAACTAGACAGTCCTGTTTAGTTTAGAAGGAGAGTTTTAGCGAGACAGATAGTTTAAGCATGTCTGACAAATGGATTCTTCCACATCTGGAATGTGAAATTTGGGGAAGCTAACACAGCTTTCCCTGTTTGTGGGAGCGACGTGAATTCTCACAGCTATCATGAAGGGACAGGTGGTCCTAGGACACCCTATGCCGTTCGCTCCGGTGCCTTGGGAGATCAGCCAGGCTCCTCCCAAGAGAGGTAAGAGCGTGGAAGAACTGGTGAGCGAGAGTTGGGACAAGGAGCTATGTATGAAAATGCTGCATCTTCAACAGCAGCAGGTCATGTGCCAGCAGGACTTCAGACCTGCGCCTGGACACTGGGAGCACCAGGCCTACCTCGCACAAGCCAATGGGAAACGTCAACAAAGTTGGGAGTATGAGGACTGGGACAGGGTCCCTCATCGAGAGTGCCCACCTCAGCAGTTCTTCTATCAATCTCCAGAAGCAGTCTATGAGGAGCCTAGGAAGCCACAGGAATTGGCACGTAATCACTGTTTTTACGAGCACAAAGAGGATTTGGATTATTCTGATCGCAGAGACCAGAGAGACTACGTTCAGAGCCCAAGGACTAAAGAGCGGCCTGACCATGTACACCGGTACCGCTCTTGGGAATCCGACGAATACTACGAGGGCAGAGAGCCTTATAGTCGTAGAGATCGGTATGCACACAGTTTGGACCGTGATCATGTGGACTACTATAAGCGAGATGTTTACAAAGATGTAAATCGCAGGGATCGGGATTACCATGAACGCAAAGAACTGGATAAGTATGACCGTTATGATCGTAGGGATAAGCATTACGATCAAGAACGCTATGAATCCAGAAAAGATGACAGGTACAGATATAGAGAAATAGACCGGTATGACTCACAAGACAATGACCAGCGCTATGATCGTAGAGAGAAAGACCAGCGTGATCACAGAAAAGATGAACGTTATGAGCGTGCATACTTTGAAGATGACCGTCGGATATGCAACAGGTATCAGTACAGAGAAAGAGACTCACGTGAACGAAGAGACTATGAGCGATATGTACAAAAGATAGATGATCATGACTACAGAGAGAAGGACAAGGTCCGCAGGGACCATAGAGAAAGGACAGTTGCAGAACTTGTAGAAAGAGACAACTGTAAATACAAGTCAGGCCTAGATACCAAGGACGGGTACGAACGCAAGAAAGGTAACCATTATGATCGGTATGATTATAGAGAAAATATCATGTCTGAGCAGAGGGATCACTTTGAGATTCAAGATAGAGACTCCCTTGACCCTCATAGACAAAAAGACCACTATCAGTACAGAAAGAGGGATCCAAGGGATGACAAAAGTTATCAGAAAGATGAACGGTATGACAGTGGTGTCAAAGACTGCTATGAAGACAAGGTATGTGAAAGCGATCACTGTGACCAAAAAATCAGGGAGCGATATCGGGATCTAAGGTCTGTTTCAGAAGAACACAAACAAGAGGGTTACAATAGTGACCACAGCGGTGGAAGATACCGTAAGGTGTGCGAAGAGGATGTTTATCAGAAGCAGGCATTACGAGGGATACGGTCTTACGAGGATCCTGTTCATCTCAGTTCTGAATGCGAGGACCAGGTCAGCAGACATCCAGGAAAAGTGGACGTGGAAAGTCAAAGCCGGATGCAAAAACCCGTTTATGTGGGTTCACTGGACAGGAACAGCTTCTATAGGAAGACAGCACCCAGCTCGCTCCGGAAGTCAGAGTATGCCACCAACAGGAAAAAGAAACAAGGTAAACCCATCAATACCAGCAGCACATCCAGGACTAGTATAACAAAACAAAGTAGTGGTGGTGCAACATAGTCAGAGGGTGTTTTGTGGTGTCATGATATGAGTTGGGAATAAAAAACAAGTGTTGGCAGTGTTTTAGCTAGCATTTGACCTTCAGCTGACTTTTTTCAAATCAATTCAGGAAATGTCAAAGGTGCTGATGGCGCTGTCACCATCTTAATGCATAGGTATGCATGTCTGTGAGACTGGCTATTGAAGCTGTCAGTAAAGAGCAGTGTGGAGTTTCATGTGTGTTTTTTCTTTCAGTGTGGTGAACTTGGAAGCTTGCCAGGTGGGGTGGGGGGGAACTGGTCGAACTTGTTGGGTTACTTTTCTTAGCTTTTGTTATCTGTCTCTTCGCCCCTTGCTCTTTGTGTTTCTCTCTCTCTTCTATTTTGTGTTCTGTCTTTTTGAATACTGTTTGATAGAAATGTGAAATCGAAAATCGTAACAAAATGATACAATAAGAAATGTATAAAAGTAAAAAGTAATAACCTTAAGATTAGATTTCCAAAAGCATAAGTTTTAATATTTTAAATGATAAAGCAATATATATGATAGTTAGTTTTATACACTTTCTATTTGTCAAATTTAGTGTAGCATGGACATAGTTGGTGTACTGAACTTCATCATTTGTTCTTAAAGGGATAATTCACCCAAAGAGGGGCAGTCGTGGCCTAATGGTTATGAGTGGGACTCGTGACCAGAAGGTTGCCGGTTCGATTCTCAGGGCCGGCAGGTAACGACTGAGGTGCCCTTGAGCAAGGCACCTTACCCCTACTTGCTCCCCGGGCTCTGCAGTGATAGCTGCCCACTGCTCCGGGTGTACGTGTGTTCATGACTTGATGTGCATGTGTTCACTACTCACTGGATTAAATGCAGAGGTCAAGACAAATAGGTCACTTTCACTTCACTTCAAAAGAATGCTGGTTACTGAACAACAGCCCACTGACTTCTAATGTATGGACACAAAACCAATGCAAATCAGTAGGTAAAAACCTGCTTCTATAGGTTGTTGTTTGGCTACCAACATTCTTCAAAATATCTTATTTTGTGTTCTGCAGAAGACAGAAAGTCATACAGGTTAGAAATGACAAGATGGTGAAAAAATGATGACAGAATTTTTGTTTTTGGGTAAACTATCCCTTTAACACCTATGTGTGTAACGTCCACATATTTTAGTGCCCACTGTATGTCAGTTATGTATAAATAGCATCCACTCTTTCATGTTTCACATCCTCCTCCTTAGCCATCTCAGCATAATGAACTTTTTAGTACGAGGCTTCAGTGTTATTTTTTTGTGTGTCAGTGTTTGTGTGATGGCTGTCCCAGAGGGAGATTTGGTCTGTGTCATGTCTGACACAGAGCAGGTGGTCAGTTCAGGGTAATCTTGTATGGCCCAGTCAGAGCCTGAAGGGGGTGGAGGATGACAGAAGACTCCAGGGGAAATCTGTGGGACTAGGATGTGCATGGTACTAAAGCCCTCCCCCCATTTATGTAGCCCAGACTTCTTAATGTTTAGTTAGGGGCACCATGAAGAGGAGATTGACTCATAGTCTGAGGTTATCAGTTTCAGGCTTGATAGAATAGTACTCCCTTTCTCTTTTGGCTCATTTTTACGGTCTTTAATTGTTTCTTGTTTTTGGAAAATGTGCCTCATGCTTTCAAGTATCAATTCCTAGAGAGTTACATTCGTATTATCATTAATTCTTCTCTAGTGTTCTGTTTTCCATATTTTTAAAGACATTCAGTAGCTTTGTTTTTGTTAAATATTTCCTCCATTTGCAGCTATAAAATCTCCATGTTTCAAATCCTGACATTTTCCCAATACTAAATTATTCTCAATTGAGATTTTCAGATGTTTGAAAGTTCAGGTACAGTATGGGTGTTTATGTAAATTAGCCTACAGGAAGACAAAAACATTTCTGTGACTTTGTGTAGCGTTACACTAAACACAGAATATTATGTTATTCAGATTAATAATTTTTTATTTGGATTTTGGTGTGATTTACTGGTAAAATGTAAGTTATAGACAGCAAATGAATTCACATTCGCACTGTCTCACAACGTGTGTGTGCGCTATACGGTATGTGTTGGTGTGTCATCTATTGAGTCGCCTGTTGCTGGTCTTCATAATCCCCGTGCAGCTGCCAATGCCAGCGGGCTGGAAAGGGATTAAGTGGCAACCTTTAGCCAACCCTCATGCAACATTCGTGCAACATTAAGTCGAGGGCCAGCCTGGCAGACAAAAGCCTCAAGTCACAGGCTGAGGAGGGAATAAGCTAGTTAATGTAGGTCAGGATTTCTCACACGCTCCTTGAAAAACAAATGCTGTAGGTTGCATTCCTGCTTTGCGCCACACGCCAGTATTTTGACCTTGAATTTTATTGAACACGAGCCTCTTCTGGGTATTGAAATTTGGGATGGATCGCAATGATCAATGTTTTTCATAATAGTGCTTTAAAGGAATAGTTTAATTCTTTCATGATTTACACATCCTAATGTCATTCCAAACCTGTATTACTTACTTTATTCTGCAGAACACAGTAAAAGATATTTTGAACAACATTGGAAACCGAACAACATTAGCCTCCATTGACGTCCATTGTATGGGCACAAAACCACTCTGACATTTCTCACAATATCTTCTTTTGTGTTCCACAGAAGAAAGAAAATCATACAGGTTTTGAGCAACATGAGGATGAATAAAACTGAATTTATATTTTATGCTTAGCTGTTTGACAGAGTGCTTTGCCATATCTGTGATGTTCCATATCTGAGTTGTAACAGACGTGTTGGTCTGTGACATTGGGTTTGAAGATCTATGACAGTAGTAAAGCTCTTCTTTGTGTAGCTCTAGAGGGTGGACTCTCGAAGGAGCCGTACATCACATGCTTGGACATCTTGCTTTGTCCTAGTGGGCCCCCCAATAAAAAGACCCAGGGTGTTAGAATGCATGTAATTATAACACACCTCTGTAATGCTAATCACAGCCTGTTGAGAAGATTATATATGGCCAAAATGCTACATCACTGTGTTTACTGTCATGAGCGTGAACTTGTCAAGTTTTGCATAGGACTGACGTGAAAAGTCACATTGTGTAGCACTTTATACAATACACATTGTTTCAAAGCAGCTTTATAGAAAATCATTTGTTTCATTTGTGCCCCTTAGTTTTTAAACCGATAGTTCACCCATAAATGAAAATCGTTTACTCACCCTGCAGAACACAAGACGATATTTTAAAGAATGTTGGTAACCGAACAATAACAGCGGTACCCATTGACTTGCATTGGTTTTGTGTCCATACAATAGAAGTGAATGGGTATAACGCCACTGTTCAGTTACCAATATTCTACAAAATATCTTCATTGTGTTTTGCAGAAGAAAGAAAGTCATACAGGTTTGAAGTGACAAATCATGACAGAATTTTCATTTTTGGGTGAACTATCCCTTTAAGGTTGTTGTGAACGTACGCCAAGTCAACACTGGCGTATCAGTTTTACTGCAATAATGGATTCCTTAAGGCAGTTCAGAGCCTAAATCTCTTCAAGAGCTCCTCTTGACATTCCTCTTACTTTGCCTCTAACTACCACAGAACAAACACTTTCGTGGATGTCATGAATTGGAAATGAAACTAAATGTCATCTGTTTTTACATTGTTTTAGGTCTTTTCCAAATAAGGCGTGCAGGCTGTATGTTTTGAAAGCTTTCTGAAAGGCTTTCGAGTGGTTTGTTGAAACGCTTGCTCATGTTTATTGCAGGCGTGTCACATCCCACGCGAATCAGACGTCTGACTGAGGGCTAGAGGCGTGGAATGTGAACCTGCAGCCTTTTGAACAACAAAACAAATATTAAGAAACAGTATCAGTGACGTAGATTCCTGCACTGGAACGAGTGTATGTGTAACTCGAATACTTTGTAAAGAAATTTCCCCAAGCCCTGTTTCTGTTCTTATGTAATATTTTTTTTTTAAGGATTGTTTTCTACAAATTAATTTACCTAGAATTTCAGCAGTAAGCACTTTTAATGTCATTTTCCAAATGTTTATCTCATTCTTAATGTTGACTTATAAATCTTTCTGAAGGTTTCTTGTTCTGGCTTTAAAACGCATGCAGCTTTAATTTGAGATGCACTTTGTCAGACTCGCATTCACTTACTCTTTGTAAGTTGCTCCCACACTTTGACATGTCAGTTGTGTGTAGTTTCCGTGGTTACTGGGCATTCTTGTGTGAACTTTGTGCTGAACATACAGCCCTGATAGTGTGTGTGACCTTATACTAGACAGGGACACAAGTAGCCCATTGAGGTTTGGTCGGACCATTAAACACCCTTCAGTTTCACATGAAGGACAATGTCGTTCATTTTCGTGGTTAAAAAAGTACAATTCTTTGATCATTTACCCTCATGTTATTATAAACCTGAAAGCTTATTTTTCTGCAGAACACAAAAGAAGATATTTTGAAGAACGTTGTTGACCAAACAACTCTGGTCCCCATTGACTTCCATTGTATGGACACAAAACCACTGACATTTCTCAAAATATCTTCTTTTGTGTTTCGTGAAAGAAAAAGTAAAATACATGTTTTGAATGACATGGGGGTGAATAAATGATGACAATAATTGCATTTTACTGTGATCTATCGCTTTAAATATCATATAGCATATAGAGATTTCTGCTTCTCTAGTCTCGAAACTGTTGTAACCTCAAATCTGATAAACATTTCAGAGTTTTCTCCAATATTGAGATTATATTATAATATGTTCAAAGCAACTAAAACCAAATGTCAGAGATTTCAAAATAATCTCATTTCCCATCAAATTCTTACAAGACAAAATTTTTTGCACTATGCTGTCGACATTTATTAAAAAAATTAATGCTATTTCTGTTCTTTATGTCATTAATTTAGTCTCATTTGTGTTAAACATGCCTCCTTAGGAACAGTGTTGATGCTTAAATGAAACTTTAGTAGGAATTAACAATTTAAGATATTTACTATTAACAAAGCACTTTCATTTGTTAAATCAGTTCAGATCGTGTCACTGAACAACATCATTTTCAACAGCAACATCATCCGCTTTCACACATTTTAGTGATTTTATATTTGTAAAAATACATTTTTTATTAATTTCAGAAATGGTTAGTGTCTCGACATGTACATGTATGTATTGGGATTTGCCATGAAAACACATATCAGTCTAACACTAAATAATCACTAATTGAAATTCAAAAGGAGCTTGAAGCACATAAACTGAGCGCCCACCTGCTCCCCTGATACACCTGAACAAAGAATCCCACTTTACACAGAAAGCCTAAGAACGCTGAGAGGCAAGGGGATCTTGGTATTGAGAGAACTTCAATCTTGATGGAATTCAATCTGAATGAGGAGGGGCCAGGTCCCAAGAGTGCCGGCCACTCCAAAAACATGGAGCAGACCTTCTGAAATGAACGACCACTGAAGCATCATTTCCCTGTGTGTGTAAGATTCCAGCTCCAGGCTTTAGTGTGCTGTGGCTACGTTCACTCAGTTATGTGTAATAGCGCGGGTTCCCATGTATTCAGATGGTAATAGAGGACCAGAATGGAGTTTGTGTCTTAAAGAGAAAGCCTTCCCTGTTGATACAGTGGGACGGGGCGATTCCACTTCGATTTAGATGAATGCTCCCGTGACCTCTGTTGGTGTGTGTTTGCGTGTGGCAGTGAAGACGAGAAGTTTGGGGGGTAACAGGTGGGTAAAGTCTTGAGGCCCCGTTCTTTCAATGTTTTTTGAGTCTTGCCGACACAGAGGCGCCTGAAGAAATATCAGTTAAGTCTATTGCATGGGGAACTGGATAGATGAGTAAAAGTATGTTCAGTTCAGATATGTTCAGTATGGCTTACAAATCATAATATGGATTATATGATTCTTAAAGAGGGTGTTACATGTTGTTTTGACTTTAGGAGCTTCAGTAGTGAAAATGTTTTTATTCGGCATAACAATTTTTTCCTTGCAAAATATTCCATTCTATGCAATAATGTTGTTTTTATTAACCTTTAAATTTGCCAGATATTTGTTTTGTAAAGTATACAGTGTGTTTACTGGGTCAGATTTTAAAACAAGCCCCCCCTTTCTGTCCACCCTTTGGGTCTGTGTCTTTGTAGAAAATTGTGAGCCACATAGAGAAAGCTGGCTGGAGCACGACCCTGGAAGCTGACCAAACATAATGTCACAATGAATTATGTCCACCGAGATAAAAAGAGAAGCTTTTGTGTGTGTGTGTGTGTGTGTGTGTGTGTGTGTGTTTGCTCAAGATTACTGTCCCTGCCATTGACCAGGCCATGGCATATACTTTAAACTCTTTCAGCGCTGGCATGGATTTGAGGTTAAACCGTAGCTCTAGTACACCACAACACAATGGACCTTGTCACTTAAGCTTCTCTTCCTATCTGTCTTTCTGGGTGGATGGGTGGCTGTCTGTCTGTCTGTATTGCGCCTTTACATCCGTTTTCACCTTTGCACTTTCACATTTCGAATTACCACACGCCCGCAGATAGCCAGGCGACCTGAAACATCTCTTGTGTTTTGGTTTTGCTTCACAGAAAGTTAGAAACCATGAAAAGGTTTCTGACTAAAATCAGTAAAGATATAGCTATTTGACATTCATATGGGACTTCCTGAAGTGTAATTTAGTTTTGTTATAACAAAGAGAGAAAAATAGTCTGGAATAGTCGACTCATAGCTGAGTTTGCTTGCTTTTGTTCATATTTGTTGGGCATAACCGCTTTGGACATTGATGGGGAGACTTAAGCCCAATTTATGGTTCTGCGTCGGACCTACGCCATAGCCTACGCAGAGCCACGTAGCCTGACGCGCACCTCTCCAAAAATGTAACAACGCGTCTAGACATATGCCCGGTTAACCGAAAATATATCTCACGTGATTTATGCACAACTTGTGAGTGAAGTACGGTAAAATACTGCTGCATCCGAAAGCCAGAGGGCGCTCTCGTGCAGAAACTCCAAATACGCACTGCAGAAGAAGACCATAACACACGTAGTAGTAGGAAATGCCTAAGGACATGTTTTTATCACCGATCCTCAATCCTCCTCAGGTATTTTCATGATAATAAAGTATATTTATAATGATCATGTTTGACGGGTGTTGCTTTTTCAAATGCACGTTATAAGCGACTCAAACTCGCACTGCTTTTAGATCGAGCAGCATTTCCTACTGATCCCAGAGCCGTGCTTCACGGACAAGCTACGCATCAATAAAATAAACGATACCTTGCATTATCGCAGCCAGCTCGGTTTCAGCAGGATTTGGTGGTAACCGCGGTTAACCGGGCACATGTCTAGCGTCAACACAACGCGGACCGCAAGCGCTGTGATTGGTCTGTTTGAACCCCTCCCTCAGGTAAAAAAAAACTGCGAACGCATTTCCGAATGAATTATCTAAGTAAATTATTTGTGCTTCTGTATTTAACATCTCAAATCTGCAACAAAAGTGACTGTTTACTTGCCGCTATCACTGCTAATGCTTCTCAAACGAGCTGCTTCTTCTTCGACTCTTGTCTTGGTTACACAAGCAACACACGCCTGGACACTGACGCCTAGTGGTCATTGCCTGTCGACTCGGACAACAACCTTGAAGTGTAAATGAAAACCGACACGTAGCGGTCCGAAGAATATTTTATCGAGAACAATGCATACACTATGCCTGTTAACTAAATGTGGGTCAAAACAGACAAAACATTGCATTAAAGGGTTGTGTGTGTGTGTATGTATGTAAAGTAGAACAATTAGCACATGGATGGTTGATGCTGTATAGACCAAACATTGTATTTTCCCCATAGCTAGCTACACTCTGCTCAAGCCCATTCACATGACCTGAAGTGATAGTTCACCCAAAAATGAAAATTATGTCTGTCATCATTTACTCACCCTCTTGTCATTTCAAACTGTTTTGACTTTCCGCAGAACACAAAAGAAGAAATTTTGAAGAAAGTTGGTAACCGAACAGCACTGGCCCCCATTCACTTCTATTAAATGGACATCAAACCAATGCAAGTGAATGAGTGCCAGTGTTCAAAATATCTTCTTTTGTGTACTGTGAAAGAAAGAAAGTCATACCGGTTTGAAATGGCAAGAGGGTGAGTAAATGACAAGAGATTGAGTGAGTAGATGACGACAGAATTTTTGGTAACACTTTACTTTTAGAAAAGTAACTTTATGGTAGAGTATATAACTATGTATTTGTCATATGGGAAAATAATAGTGTATACTGTACATGTCAGCAAAAGAAGCTTTTAAGTTGATGCCATATATATTTTTAATGTCCCCGGTTTTAACTGTGCATAATTAATGAATGTTAAAAAAAACATCAGCTTTGATTTTTCATTTCTGCTACTAGCATGAGGTTGTAAAAATAACATTAAAATGTACATTATTTCCAAGTCTTATTAAAACATGGAATTTGGAAGTTAAATGTTTTGTAAGTGCTGATTCGTGTTTTGTTTAGAATGTGAATTAAACATAATTTCTCAGAACGGAGGCACATCCTCTCTCTTGTTCAACAGAATACTACTTTTCTGTTTTTTGGTTATGCTGTAACGTTTCAGAGGTCAGATTTGCAATGGCATTACAAGGCTATTTGAATTTGATTTTCCAATCTGTTATCAGTCTTTTAGCGAATCAGCAACATTAAACGATTTATTGTAGCATGATGTCAGCATGAGTCACTGCGTCAGATGGCTTGCTAAATCTCCTTATCTTTGTTTTGAATATAAACCTCCCCACATACACACAGAAGTATACAGATTTGTATGCATATTTTATTCTTTTTTATGTATTTTATTTTCTATCTTGCCTCTCAGAGTCAATGCAGCTCCAGGTCCCATCTCAAATGCCTCCCCCCAACCTTCTATGAGGACCCATGTCTCGCAGCGTGCTTTGACAGTCTTTTCTACTTCTATACACTGTACCAATTCGGGGTGCATTGTGGGGAGGCACCGACGCGTGAGAGCAGATCTTTCTCCCACACTCCCCTGCCCCAGAACCATTTCTGGCCAAAAATATCAAAGAGCAGTCAAACTCAGCTCCAAGCCATGACATCCTTTGGCTGGCCAATGACAAGAAAGCCTAATATCTGTCTTCTCTTACTATTCTAATTGGCAGCTTAATTCATGCCCCCCTTGTATTTTATGAGTAATGTCATAATCCAATCAGATGGCTATGAAAGCTATGACTTTAACTTTTATTCACAAAATACTGGGGGACACATTATGAACTTTTGACGAAATTCTCTTGTTTCTTTCTCTTGTATCAGAGATGACCCTGCTCGCCTCCCAGCCTAAGTCGCTGGAATCATCCCCGGCGTCAGCATCCGCCACTGAGGATCCTGAACAGAGGATGCAGGAGAAAAGGTCAAAGGTCATCGAGGAGCTTCTGCAGACCGAGCATGACTACATCAAGGATCTTCAGATGTGTGTCAAGGAGATCTATCAACCTCTGCAGAAGAAACAGGTTAGTAAAATTACATCAAACACCAAATGTGTTCGCACTCTATACAGTACAAACATCATCTTTAATAACTGCATGCCTCATAGGTCCAGGGTATCGACTTGGATGGTCTTTTTGGAAACATGAACTTTGTAATCGACCTTTCCCGTCGACTCTACAAGGACCTCCAGGACACAGACTCGATAGGTTAGGCGCCAGTTCCGCTCGCAACATTCATCTCACGTTTTTTCATATTGCTATTTAACCTGATCTCATCTATTGACTCATCCAGGTAATGTGTTCCTTGAGTACAAAGTTGAGTTGGAAGAAGTTTACAAGGTGTATTGCCAAAATCACGATGATGCCATCGCTCTACTGGAGATGTATGAGAAGGATGAGAACATCCAGAAGCACGTGCTGGAGTGTCTAGAGAAGCTCAGGTAATTTAAATCAATGACACTTACAATTTCTCATTTATCCTTAGAAGATTGCATGGTGTGGTTACTATTAAGTGCATGATTTCTGATCCGGTTAAGTATGCAAATGCCAGTTTTTAATGGAGTGACTCATAGTTAACTGTATGAGAACATACTAATAGTGTGGTATGTAATCTTACACATAATTAATCCATTTCAAAAGTATTTGGAGACGTGTGTTACATGGCTCAGAGGATTGGTTTCTGCTTCATAGTATTACAACAGGGTGTGCGGTCTTACTCACGTCGTCATTAAGATATGTGTCAATGTCGGGATCTTGAGAAACCAGTCCATTTTAATGTAAGACTCATCTGGTTGGATATCGGATGAGTCGAGGCATCTGTGGAATTTCAGAACAGGAAACATCTTTGTCCTTTTCATTGTCTGCCAATTAAGTTTATTTATGTTATACTTTGGCTTTCCTAAGCGGATTAATGTCAGGTAAAGTAGAGTTTAGAAACATTGGATGCGTTTAATTTGGTTGAAAATGTATAAAAATAGCGAAGGCTTGTCTCTTTCTTTTTGTATCCTTTGATGTGTATAATGGTGCTTCAGTAATGCATGGCGAGAGAGGAATGTGCCTCACCTAGTTTCACCGCTTTGTTGGTTTCACTGTTTTCACAAATGCTACTGGTCAGTTGAGTTAAAGGAATAGTGCACCCAAACATGAGAATTGTCATCGTTTATTCGCCTTTATGTCTTTGAAATCCCATTCTTTTTTGTTTGGAACATAAAAGTTTTGTTTTTAAGGAATAAAGCTGAAAACACAATAGAACCCTGCTCAAAACACAATAGAAAATGTAATGGATTTAATGGTTATAATGGGAATTCCATTAATGGTTTTAATGAAAACTATAAGGGTGTCTACTGGTATCTAATGGATTCTGTTGGTGTGATTTTATCTGGCAAATGGGAACCAATAGGACACCATTAAATCCTATTGGAATAATTAACAGAACACACTACAAAAATACATTTTTAATGGGTTAATGGTTCATAATGGTATTTTAATGGAAACCGTTCTGTGATGGTTTCTATAGTTTTTTTCAGCAGGGTAGTAACAACTTTAAAGAAACACCTTTTGTGTTTCACTAAAAAAGATTGTAATATGGCTTTTGAAAGACATTTTGAACACAATTTGCTTAAAGCAACAACAGCATTTTGTGTGAAGAGGTTCTTTTCGTAAACATTAGTGCTCTCAACTACTGTACTTCTTTTAAGCGAACTCGTGTTGAACTCCTGTTAGCTTAGCGTTTTGTGTATTCTTTGTATTTGCTTTAGGACTTTGCTCAACACAAGATCAAACAGAAGTAAAAGGAAATAAATTTATTAGGCTCAGAAAGGTTTTTATTCTGCTTGTCGCTGGGACTGTTTGTCTCAAGTATTAAAGCATTTGCAAAATGAGTATTTACTTTGCCAAGATTACAGCTTTGCTTTATCCCAAATGGCTCCGGTCGAGAAATCGCTGTTGATTCCCTGGCAAGATGGTGTAATAAAGCCAACCGTGAATTAGAGAAATAAATCCTCTAAAAAGCTTCTTTAGGATGATCTAGTCTCTGTGATGCAGAAATGAGTCAACAAAACTTTTAGATTCGCTCACACTCGTATGCAGTAAACTGACTGACGTTTCATTTCGGCTCCCTGTGGGAGATCAGAGAGGGCCCCAGCACAGGCTCTTAGTGCTCTTCTGAAGCGGGTCACCCGCGGCATGTGTCGCCATAGCAACGAGCAGCATATTAATCGAGCGCTTGAATAGTTTGGGATTTGTTACCTTGCCCTTTTGCTCTTTCAAATTATATTCATTACAATGGCCAGAGTAATTTTATTTCAGAAACATGTTTTAAAACAACATTATATCTAAACAGCTGCTGTGCAATAGAAAGATAAAGGTGTTTAACTCGACACTGTGTGTTTTCTTCTGTTTCTCTCCTCTCTCTCTTCACCCTGACAGAGGAATATACCGTGAGTGGTAAGTTTAAAGCGACTGCATGTGAAGTGCCTGACAGCATGCCCAACATTTATTAACCTGCGTAACCCTTTTCTCCCTGTGTTTGTGTGACCAAGGTGCCTTGCTGTGTGTGTTTTGTTGCCATTTCCTTTTCAGGAGTCATATTCTGATAAATGTGCACAAATTGTGCGTAGGATTGACTTTTTTGTCTGCTCTAAATTAAATCAGAATATGATCCCAGTGGGAAAACTTAATCATTTTTATAATTGTCTTTATTTTTTGGGCAGCTGACCCTAATGCTTTCTGGTGGCATGTTAAACAGTTATTAACACAATCTCTAAGTTGATCATGTGGGAAATGAAGTGAATGGGAACTGAAAACAGCAATGATATGTGTTTTTGTTCTGAAATAAATGTTAACAGTAGTGAGAAAGTTGACTTTATATGTGTTTATTTATGCTTATTGCTTGATAATGTTAAAGGCTTTCAGTATATCCATTAGTAATTGGCTTAAATCTATTTGTTTTGCAATATTATGTTCCATGTTTTGGAAATTTGTGCTTTGCAAATATTTTCCTAACCAGCTTCTTGTCTTGTTTATCAGTTAAAATATTTAGGCGTTCTGAAAACAAGATATACTTTTTAAAAAAAGAGAAAATATGCTGGTAATTTTCTGCCAGGACATTATCCATTAATTTTAGGGACGTTTATGTTAACTTTAAAACACAATGCAATGCAGTGCATTCCTCTAAAAAAGGGTGCTCTATATTCATAATACAAATGAAAAGCTGTAAAAAACAAAATGGGGAGTTCCTTCATATTAAGATAGAACATTTTTTAGCCCTATTTGTACTAACTTTTTGCAATGCATTTCCTTTTTCTAAAATATATTGAAAACTGTAAGACTTGTTTTCAGTATATCCTTAATTGTTTAACTATCAGCAAAATGCTTTTTTGCAATTTAAGTAAACGTATCTCGTTTTAAATATGCTTAAATATATTTTTACTGGGAAAAAAGCCTATTGTATAAGAAAATATTTTTTGCATTGCATACACCTCAGTGTTCAGTCAGAAAGTGTTCACGTGTTAGAAAGTTTCCTACTGTGTTTGCTGTAACCATGTCTTAAAAAGGCTGACAGTGAGCCAATGGATAATTGATGGATGAAAGCAATGTGTGTTCTGTGACCCAGTCACACTGTCAGAGGAGAATGAAGAATGCAATGGTGATAAGTATCTAAATATCTTTCTCTCTGCCTTTTGTTGTGTCACAGGGGAAAGACGAACTACATTAATCTGGGATCCTTCTTGATAAAGCCGGTGCAGAGAGTGATGCGTTACCCGCTACTCCTCACGGAGCTTTTGAACACCACTCCAGAGTCACACCATGACAGAAAACAGCTCACAGAGGCTGTGATGTCCATCAAAGAAATCAATGTCAATATTAATGAATACAAGAGGAGGAAAGACCTCGGTATGTGGCTGACTGTAAACATGCTGAATAGTTTCACAATTAAGCAATTAATGTACAACATAAAGCTGTCATTTTATTCAAAATAAACCTGAAGTTATACGAACCGGTTCTAAATTATAAATTCAATAAAGGATCAAAACTTGATCAAACTTCATCTAAGCACCATGTTTCTGCTAAAAGATACTGTTCCAGACTTAAAGGCGGGGGGTAACCGATTTCCGCTTTAGACAACTGAGTCGGGCCGAGTACCAACCTTGTAGCCAATCAGCAGTAAGGTGCACATTGCACAGGACGGACATTAGCCGAGCGCTGACGAAAGCGAAAGATGGGGTAGGGGTGTGTTTGTTTTGGTGATTTGAACATCAACAACGGCTAAGTGAAATCGGACACTTTAAGGTCAATAGTTGGCTTCTGTGCAGTGATAGAAACAGTAACGTGTTGAACAGGTTTTTTGCGTCGTAATTATTATTTTGTCTTTTTTGCATTGCTGAAATGCTGTCAGCATCCAGTAACCAGACTATCAGCTTCAAATAATATCATGGTTATCTTGCTGTCTGTGCCTTCACACCAATAACTCACCAGCGCCATCTGTTGTCTATAGTGGTGAAGTACCGCAAAGGCGATGAAGATCGACTCATCGACAAGATCTCGAAGCTGAGCATGCACTCCATCATCAAGAAGTCCAACAGAGTAAGCAGTCATCTCAAGCATCTGACTGGAATTTCACCTCAGGTACCTCAACGCTGTTATCACCACATTAACATTACCAGACCTGACAGACGTTACAATTTGTATTTAGCGATTTATCCTTCATGTTTTGTTAGATCAAAGATGAAGCTTTCGACGAAGCAGAGAAAAGATTCAGACTCCAGGAGCGACTGATCAAATCCTTCATCAGGGACATCTCTCTGTATCTGCAGCATATAAGGGTAAAACCATATATAAAACCAATCTTATTCATTGTACATTGTCATGACACAGTCTGAGTTATTGCAAACACTAACGGCATGTGTTTCCATGGCTTAAAAAAGCAAATGTATGAATGTAAACGATTCAGTAGATTAAGGCATTTTGTTGTATCTTTTATATTAAACAGGAATCTGCTTCAGTAAAGGTGCTGGCCGCGATCAGCTTCTGTGACATCTACACAGAACGCCATCAGCAGATGGATCCTGAACGTTTTCAGAGAGCTCATCGTTGCGTCAGCGACAAACAGTTCACTGAGTTTGTGAGTACGCAGCCTCTTGCTATTGCACGAATGAAATGCCAAACCCTACGTATTTAAAGGGATAGTTCACCCCCAAAAAATGGTCATCATTTATTTGACCTCATGTCGTTTGAAACCTGTACATGAATCTTCTGTGCAACATGAAAGAAGATATTCTGAAAAATGGTTTTGTGTCCATACAATCGAAGTCAACGTGGGCCAATATTGTTTGTTTACCATCGTTCTTCAAGATATCTTCTTTTGTACTGTGCAGAAGAGAAAGTCATACAGGTTTGGAATGACGTGAGCATGAGTAAATGATGAAAAACATCAACTTTTTAAATAGTTCTTCACTCTCGTGTGTCTTTCTCTGAGCAGAAGGAGAGGACAGAAGCTCTGGTCATCACTCCTCTCACCCAGCTGCTCAACATGTTTGCTGGGCCGCATAAACTGGTTCTGAAACGCAGAGACAAGCTGCTTGACTACGACAACTGTAAGGAGCGTGCCGAGAGACTGAAGGACAAACGCGTTCAGGAGGAGCTCCAGGCCGCAAGGAATAACTACGAAGCTCTAAACGCCCAGCTGCTGGACGAGCTGCCGAAGTTTCACCACGCGGCCGGAGAGCTCTTCACCAGCTGCGTGAGAGGCTTCGCACAGGCCCAGAGAGACTTCATCTCACTCACGGTGGGAGAGCTCAGACCACTTCTGCAGGTGAGGAAATTGTCCACTGAATTATCTCTGATGTTTTGTCTTGTATTCCGCTTCATGTCATTCTGTTTCTTTCTTGTAGCTGTCTGGATTGGGAGGTACAGAAGGGAATCTGCTGTCCTTGTTTCAGGAGGAACACACACGTGTGTTGGATTTACTGCAGAGCTTCAGTTTCTTCCCTGACAACCTTCCCACTACCGTACGCAAGACATTTGACAAGAAGACTCTGGAAAAGCAGAACTCCAAGAAACAGCAAGGCCCTGTGAGTTTAACACCGCAATTCAGACAACGGAAGCTTTAAAGCTGTCGCTGGAAGTTTGGGATGCATGGCCAGCTATAATGCTTTTTTACATTAAATTGCTATTTTCATTATTATCTGAGTAACATTTGCTCAAAATATAGACAAACATTCCTTTTAAATGCAAGAATTTACTATATTAAAGGAGGTGTATTTGTTTTAAAAACCGTAACGGTAACTGAATTGAAACAGCACAATGCTATTTTAGGGTTTACTGAATTCACCGATCAGAAAAATCTTTTAAGGCATAGTTCACCTAAAAATAAAAATTCATAATAAAAAACAAAACATAATTGAATCACCCTCATGTCATTTTAAACCTGTTTGACTTTCTTTATTCAGTAGAAAACAAAAGATATTTTGAAGAATGTTAGTAAGTAAGCAATATTGGCCCCCATTGACTTCCATTGTATGGACACAAAACTACTGTGACATTTCTCAAAATATCTTTTTTATGTTCCACAGAAGAAGAGTCATAGGGTAGGGTAAATAAATGACAGAATTTGTATTTTTGGGTGAACTATCCCTCACTTAATAACCGTTTTTGTCTTATTCACGGCTCTCTTTTCTACGTAGCCGAACTACGTACTACAGACGGACAAGCACCGAGCCGGGCTTCTGGCTAGATACGGTCCTGAAAACCTCTACAAGGCTGAAAGAAACTTTAATGCAGCACAGGACCTGGATGTGTCCGTACTGGAGGGAGACATAGTGGGTGTCATCAAACAAGCAGACCCAATGGGCAGCCAGAACCGATGGCTGATAGACAATGGAGGTTTGTGTTGTATTTTCTGTTTCTGTGAGTCCTTGTATGTGCTTCCATTGGCTTATACAGAAACTTATAGAAAAAGCATTTGGCTTTAACTTTGGCTTCTTTTTCATTCTTCTGCAGTTACGAAGGGCTTTGTGTATAGTTCCTTTCTAAAACCATACAACCCACGGACGAGCCAGTCAGATGTTTCCATTGAGAGTCAGTCATCAAATGAGTCGGGTTATGGTGGCTCGTCCCCAATGTTCTCACGACAGAACAGCAACAGCACTCTAACCTTTAACCAAGAGACATCGTCTGTCAGCTTCTCAACGGCCACACCTCCACTCCAAGCACGCACTCGTCCGAGCCAAGACACCACGCCCAGGAAAAACAGAGAGGCTTCCAGCAATCATAGGGATTCCCTTGATGCTACTTACAGAAACTCACCCAATCTCAAAGAACTGTCTGAGACAGCTTATCGAAATAGCAGAGACTACTCGGAACCTTCTTACAGAAATACTACCAATCACAGAGACTCTTTGAACTCGGGTCAGAGCACTCCAACCAATCACAGGGACCTCTCAGACTCCGAGACAGATTCCTCCAATAAGAACTCGTCTTCCAGGTACAACGACTCGCATGGTTCTTACGGCTCACAGCCGAGACAAAATGGAGACTGTTTGGTAGAGAAGAGCCCACAGTATGCTCCTGAGGAATATATAGATCCAGAACCTGAAGCCGAGCTGGATGGCCACCAGGTATGTTAAAAATAGTCCAATTAATTTTGTAAAAAATAAAAATAGTGAGAAAAATGAGAATTCAGTGTCAATGCCGGAGTACAGCAGTTGCCAAAAGTGATTTTTTTTTATATTTGTTGTGAAAGGTTAGATTAAACTATCAAAATACAAGGTTTATGATACTAATTTTAAAACTTTTATTTATTGGACAAAATTATAATTAGTATTTTGTTTGAATATACAAAAATATGCATAGACAACAAAAAGCATTCAGGAAATAAAGCAAACATTCATTACCATTTTATAAGTTATTAACATTTGTTGCTCTTTTCTGGTAGTATTTTGTAGTCGTTTTTCTGTGCCTTGTCTCAAAAAATGTGTGACATATTTGCCAGACTTACAGACCAAGCTCAACTACACAACATGCATACAAATTTTTAATTCATCTTTAATACATTCAAATAGAGAGCAAAAACGTCAGTTGTCTAAAGCTGGACATGTATCACTTTTGGTCACTACTGTAGAAAAAAGTATAGAACGCTTACATGTTAAGCGGCATTTCAGAGACAAAGCAATTTTGATGTTAGTATATTTTGATTACATGTGAAGTTGTTTTACTTCTATAGACCACTTTGCAAGATTAAAACCCTAGTCCAGAAGCACTTCCGGTTTCATTTTTATTACATTTTTTTAGTCTTATATAATTAAATCTTAAAGATATTCATTTTATATTTTGATTCAAATGTTTGTGCAGTGTTTAAAAACTGAAACAGGAAGTTCTTCTGTTGGACCAGCGATGTTTACGTTTTCTGAAGGGGTCTATAGTTTCACAGTTCTCTTTTAATTGTGCCTCTTTTTTCTCTCAGATATATTATGCAATCTACTCATTCAGTGCACGGTGTGCCAATGAGCTCAGCATTTCAGCCAATCAGAGGGTCCGTATCCTTGAGTTCCAGGACATGAATGGAAACCAGGAGTGGTGGCTGGGTGAGGCAGGGGGACGAAGAGGTTACGTCCCATCCACCTACATCCGCAAATCAGAGTACACATGATCCCCAGCTATACCAGACCCTTACAGCCAACTCAGTGAAAAACACTACAATAGGACATGTATGTGCCTTAACTGTTGAGGAGATGCACTGATGCGGTGAACTGCTTATTGAAAGAAAACATCATAACAATGGCATTTAATGCTTCAGTCGCTGTAGGAGCGAATGTAACTCCTGTGTGCCTCCTAATGGTCACAGAAGGAATATCAGACGACCGTGCATGTGAAACCTGGAGTGGAAAACAAATAGTTGGGACTGTGAAATATTTTGGGGTGGTCAAACCTGCTCTTCTCGAGCATTCCGGTTATAGTATTAGCGCTTACATGCTCTGTAGAGAGCGTAGATCTTTATAAGGTTTAAGAGTGGATGACTTGTTTTTGGCATGTGTATAAGACGCTGGAAAGAGACTGAGGTTGATCTTCCGGGACTGGCAGGGTGCTGATGCCTGTACGTGTGAGTGCGTGTTTTGTGTGTTAGTCAGAGACAAATTCATTTGGTTGAGTGTGTGGTTTTTTGAGATGTTACCACCCATCATTTGACAATCAGTGCAACTAGAGAGAAAAATGATGGTAACCTGCCATGTGATCAATGTGAACAAAATCTAAAGTGTTTGGATTTAGCCTCCATTACGACTCTCAGATCATAGCGATATTATCACTGGTGACCATTTCATATTCCTAAAAAAACACGAAATGCAAATGACACTTTTTTAAAGGTACAGTGTTTTTTTACCTTTTTATTTTTTGATAGCGTTGAGTTTGCACTTGTGAATGTATTTTGTGCCGTGGCACCGGTGAGCTCATGTTGAAACCAACATCCTTAAATATGATCCTGTCATATTTATCTCTGATGCTGTTATATACTGAGAATGTACTTCTGCACTCCAGTGTCAACTGATCTGTTTCTCCTCTTTTGAATAAAAAACAAAAACAACTGTTGTGTACAGTGTTTTATTTTACAGTTTTACAGTACATCTGTTTGAGTCATTATTTGATTTTTAAACAATTATAAATGTACATTTAAAGGTGTGAGATTCTAAGGTTCATGTAGTTTCTCACTGCATTGAATATTTGTAAATTTGATCTGTTATTTGGGTGTTTAACAGGCCTACAGTACAAAACAAACATAAAACAAAATAAGCTTTCAATAGCACCTGATGTAGATGATTTAAGTATGTATTATAACATGTATTAATTTGATTGATTAAACACTATTTTTATTTATTTTTATTTTATTCTTATTTATATTGATTTTTAAATAAAACCATTGGCTTTACAGGTGATTTCAACTTACTATTTTAAAATGCTTTACATCAACTTCAACAGCAATTCACTACTAGCCAAAATTTATTGCGGTAAGTTGACATGAGTTGTTACACCAATTTGATTGCACTTAAAAAATATTAAACAACTTTTACAGCGATAAAATTTTTAGATGTTTTTAATTTATTTTAAAAAATCTATAGATTTTTATTACATTTAAAATCTCAAGCAAAGATGTTGTCTTACCGTGAGGAAACTATTAAAAGCTGATTACTGGCTGTGTATTGTAGCTCCTAACAACTTAAAAATCAATGTTGTTAGGTAATGATTCCTGAATGCATGACCCCTGGAACTACAGAAATGTAGTTCCAGGGTTCATATAGGCTTAGATCAACATAATATCAGCCTACAGTGATTTTGGTGGTGGTGGTGGATGTGCATCTTTTACTCCTAAAATGATGTTTCCAATCATTCTACTTTTAATAGGCATATCAGGCCTTACTTCACCAGTGCAAGCAGTGCCGGTATGTAGCCTACCCATGTGTGAATGCTTTGAAAATGTATCATTTATAACTATTTGACTGAAATCGTGTCTACTGTTTCAGGGTCTAGTGGACGATCATTTTACTTTATTTGATGGTGAGCAACTTGCTTTTTTGGAGTTGGTTTGTGTGTTTGTAAAGTTGCAAACCAACTCATGGACTTTTCTCTTTCAACCAAAGAAATATATGATTATGCTTTCGATGAGACGGAGGAGGAACCATCTTCACCTGATATTATTGATGAAACCATTGACTGGATTTTTGACCTCTTTGATGAACCAAGCAAGTATACTTTTAATCGATGATAATGCAAGTGTATTACAGGGGTCCGGTTATGTGAATTATGTCCTTATAAAACTGAAACCCACCGCATGTGTTATGTGTTACCAAGCATTATTTCTGAAATTTTAACCAATCAGTATTCTTTAATAACATGCAGTTTATACTCAAAAATGTAATACACAAATTCCTGTTAAAAAAATGATTTATCTTTAGATGAGTGTGATCCAAATCCCTGTGAGAATAACGGTGTATGTGAGGCTTTGAAGAGCGGCGGTTTTAAATGCATCTGTCCAGAGCCTTACATTGGCAAAAAGTGTCAGGATGGTGAGATCATGCACACACTAAACATGATTTATTTACTTATTTTGTGTTTACACGATTCACAGCATGTGTTTGTGTTTTTAGAGAGTAATGTGTGTAAGAATGTGAATTGTCATAATGGTCTATGTGTCAGAACTCAAAAAGCGCCATTCCATGAATGCAAGTGCTATCCCCCTTTCAGGGCCCCTAGTTGCAAAAAAAGTGAGTATCTCCAATTTATAAAGACAAACAAATTACTTGAAAATAGTTTTTCAGCTTGGGTACATGTAAATTTGTTGATTTATGTACTTATGTCTGCGATGTTAGCCTCTGCTTGTAAGCCAAGTCCATGCTTGAATGGAGGAACGTGTGTTAAAGGCCGAACAAGATCCAGCTTCAAATGCAAATGTCCTGGAAACTACACTGGGAGATTCTGTCAAGTTGGTAATGGGCTGCATTGCTAAATTCAGTATCTATTCATTTAATGTGTTAGCCAGGATTGCCTCTGCATATGACATTGTGTATTCAGGTCTGAATGACTGCTATGAGGGAAATGGGGAATCATACCGAGGTTTCGTAAGCGAGACAGCGGAAGAACTGGAATGTTTACCTTGGAACTACCACCGTATTGCAGTTAAAAACTTTGAAGAGATGAATGATGGCATCGGACCACACAACTACTGCAGGTAAGAATTTATGGAAATCTTACTTAATCTTGTAATGATGTGTGATGTCACTAGTAGTGTTAAATTTTATCTTTGTCAGAAATCCGGATGGAGAACCGCAACCCTGGTGCTTTGTCAAGCAGAAAAGCAAGCTGCGTTGGGACTTCTGTAACGTCAATCCCTGCGCTAAAGAAGGCATTGATTTTCTTCTACTTTCTTTCATATATACATAAACCCATGAATGCATATCCTTACCTGTTTGATCATCCGTGTTAACACTATTTATCGCATTTACAGTTCCAGTAAAACCCACCATGGCCCCTACAAAGCTTGAATTTTCCGGCTGTGGAAAGACGAGTCAGTTTAGTATGGTATCCCCAAGGATATTTGGTGGGAGAAAGTCCCTGCCCAATGCCCATCCCTGGCAGGCCTCACTTCAGTTTCGTCCATTGGGCTCTAATGAAACCTTTAGTCATGGCTGTGGAGGAACTCTTATTGACTCCTGCTGGCTTATTACAGCAGCTCACTGCGTGTAAGTATCACTTAAAATGGATGAGACATTGTTCAAATAATGAAATATAATTTTGTCAACCTCAGGGGAAGATGTTTGATCAAATCCCAGTTAATCCATATGTTTTCATGCCTGTTTCTGGCTCAATCGCTGCAGTAATGAGAATGAAGAAATAAGAGTGGAGCTGGGTGGTACAAACCTTGAAAAAGATGACACTGCAAAGCAGTTCCTGGAAGTGGAGAAAGCCTTTGTTCATGAGAACTATACAGAGACAAATGAAGCCCTGTATAATGATATAGGTCAGTGATTCATCCGTCTGTACTTATTTATTTTATGTACACTATTGTTTAAAAGTTTAGCTAACTTAATCTGAATTTTTACTCATTTTATAATATTGGAATTTCAAAATGATTAAAAATTGAAGCTTCTTAAGGTCTCACCATGAGATGCTTTTAAAACAATATTGATATTTTCATCTATGCTGGGTTTTTATGTTGTAATTCAAGAAATTAATACATCATTTTATTTTTTAGCTTTAAACTTTATCAGAAACATTTAAGCACACATATCAAAAGTTTTTTTAATTATGAAAAACATTTCAGTCGTGTGACTTGAACTATTCTAGATCTCGATTTAGGACTATATCTACATTAAACTTTAAAGTGATAGTTAACCCAAAAATGAAAATTCTGTGATCATTTACTCACCCTCTTGTCATTTCAACGGCGGTACCCATTCACTTCTATTGTATAGACACAAAAACAATGCAATGGGTACCGCCCATTGTTCGATTACCGACATTCTTCAAAATATCTTCTTGGGGTTTCTTATCCATGGCAGCTTTGCTGAAGCTAAAGGCAAAAAATGGACGCTGTGCCTTAGAGACGGACTCTGTCAGAGCAGCATGCCTTACCAGAGATTCATTCCCGGATGGAACACAGTGCACCATATCAGGCTACGGAGTCACTGAGAAAAGTGTGTTTACTGTATTGTTTCTCAATCCTTACAGATCTATTAGTCTTTAAAAGCCCAGTGTCATTGCACTTTATATGTGCCCCATTCTCTCTTTATCACAGATGACACAGTTTCTCCTCAGTTGCTGGATGCCAAAGTTCTCCTGATCTCTCAGAGACGTTGTATGTCTCGTAATATCTATGGGAATAGAATGGATGACTCCATGATATGTGCTGGATATTTGCAAGGAAAGACCGACTCTTGTCAGGTGTGTCCAGTAAAATAGGTGTCCAGTAAAAAAAGCCGAATAAAATAACTTTCCATCTGTTTCAAATGGTGTAAATTCTGATCGTTTCCATTACAAATACATTTCCTGTATGATTTAACAATGGTCTATTGGTTTAAGTATTAGACCATTGTAGTTCCAAAAAATGTTTGCTTTTTGCACATTTTGTGATAAGAAAAATACTCAAGACATCAGTTATCTGAACTGAATGTGCATTACAGTAATAAATGTTGTTTTAACTGTTTTTAGGGCGATTCTGGTGGTCCACTGGTTTGTAAGAAGGATGAAACGCATTATCTCCACGGAGTGGTGAGCTGGGGCGACAGCTGCGGAATTAAGAACAAGCCAGGGATCTATGCTCGCGTCAACAAGTTCATCGACTGGCTCCGTTAAAAACTTGTTTAAATTCATAAAATATATCTACTACTAAATTTACAGGACAATGGTTTTTTTTTATTTCTGGATAGATTCATGGTTATGTACATGTTAAAAAAGTTTGCATTATAGCAATTGAACAAAAGCCTCAAACCATGGTGTAGTAATGAATGTTTGACTAAAAAACAAAGACGACAGAACAATGCAATAAAATGTTTTATTTTGAGGAACAAAAACCTTTATTGGCATTCACATAACTTCTATGACTAATTTCAAACAATGAAAAATGCAATCAAATGTAAATTTTGCACGACTTCCGAAAATGTGCAATAAGCTCCGATAATAGATTACTTCTGCAAAAAAGAAAAAAAATGCTGTAGCCAATCTTAAATCAAGGTGCAAACAGGAGAATACTGGAAACAGCCAAGCACTCTGCACCGCATCACCTTAACAGCTAACCAGCAAAACTCAACTGCTATGCAACTGCACCTAGTGCATAAAAATACACAAGGGAGAATATCAGAATCATTTTGCTGTGGAACTTTCATTTAAACCATAAAATACCTGCACATTAAGCAACAGATGTTAAGAGTATTACAAAATCATTCTAACCCAAAGAAAATATTTGCACAACATTCTAAGTTGTCCATTAATGTTTATTAAGGGGACAAATACATTTAGATTAAAAAGAACTTACTGTAGTCTGGCAGTTTCAATAACAAGAGGAAATAAAATGCAAACCAAAACATGAAATGATTTCACCTAGTAGCCCCATTTAAGCATAAAGAACATTTAATATCATTTCAGAAAGGATTTCAGAAGTATGATACATAAACAAAAAGCAAAACTCATTAAAACAAAAGTAGACCAAGTCACATTAACCTTTCGTTTGATATATGGATTATTTGGGTATCCTCAAACAGACGACATCACTCAACGTGATCCTTGAAGGTTCTACCAATGTGACGCCATCTAGAGGAAATAAAAGAAAATCAGTATGTTTCAAAAGAATATCAGTGCGAAGGATTTTTTTGCAACACTCGATTTTGGTCTTAGCTTGTACAAAACAAACAGACAGTTTCTCTTTATTTGCAGAAAGAATTACACTTTAATATGGACCACGCTCATCTGTGTTGCTCATGTACCAGATTTTGTTCTGAGAGAAAGCTTGAGCGAAACGAACCTGGAGGTGGAATACACCTCTCTCATAGCCACTTTAAGTGTCAGAGAGCTGAGGTACAATCCAGATGGTGTCAAAACTTTTACCTCTTATAACTGGGTCTATATAAAACTCATGGACAGCAAGCAGCCTGACAGCTTAAACCAGCTCTGAGAACACCCCCCCCATCCATCCTGTATTTGCCTTTCCCACGATAGACATGAGCGTGTGCCTAGGATGATGAAAAGGTCTCAGTCCATTGTCCTTCAGACGTACCTCAACACCACCTCAACACTCAATGAGACCAACCTGCTCCATAGCAACCGCCAATCAGCAGCAGGCAGCCAATGGACGGATCACACACTAACTGCTCTCAAACTGCCCCAAACTCCTCTTTTGCAAACAGGAATCAGCAGCTTGGAGGAAAGAATTCCACATTTAGATGAAACGTGTACTACCCATATCCATTGATTTCACAAACAAACAAATACTTACTGTACGCAAGATAGCACCAAACCCCATTTGTGAGGTTTAGGATATGCATTTTAAAAACCCTTTCAATCATGGAGGTTTGAGATCAGCTCAAACCCTGTATCTAGCACTGTACTGAGCATTGGAAGGGACATGACATCCTCAAAGGGACAGTTCACCCAAAAATGAAAAATATGTCATTTACTCACCTTCGAGTTGTTCCAAATCTGTATAAATATCTTCGTTCTGATGAACACAGAAAGATATTTGGAAGAATGTGATGTGGGGCGAGATCTGTTTGGTTATAAGCATTCTTCCAAATATCTTTCGTTGTTCATCAGAACAAAGAAATGTATACAGATTTGGAACAACTCGAAGGTGAGGAAAATTCTGTCAATTAATTTTTGGGTGAACTATCCCTTCAACACATGGTGGTTACGGTCCTGTTATAAAGGGTAACACCTGACACTTCTGGAAAGTGAAAGCATCAAGCACCAGTTAACCTAAATGGAATTTAGCTCTGTGTACCAATGTCCTGAGGTACTTTGTGTAAGAGAAAAGCAGAGCGGGGAGAATGGAAAAACACATCTTCGCCACATATTTCGAAGTGATTTTAAGTGACTGAGTTCACTTTTACGAAAAAAAAAGGTCTTTAATTGGTGTGCTCATAGAGCAATATGTGTAAAAAGTAGATTTTTAGAGGATATAAAGATCAGTGGAATAAGAAAAAATGTTTTTGGTTTCTAAGAGTTTCTATAAGTTTACTCTTATAACAGACTCTTCAGCTTACCTAAATTTCACGATTCAGCCGTAGTTCCATTAGCCTCTGGAGATTTGGGTCTGCTTGTTGATCTAGATCTCGATTTGGAACCTTTGTTTGATCGTGGAGTGGGACTTCTGGAGCGAGACTTTGACTTGGACCTCGAACGGGACCTGGAAGGCGATTTGGACTTGCTCCTGCGTGGTGTGCGGCTTTTAGAACGGGACCGAGAGTAGGACTTGGACCTGGACCGGCTGTAGCGAGATCTACTACGGGAATGGGAGCGACTTCTGCTTCTGGACCTGCTGTGCCTCCTGCGCCGAGGACTACGGCTAAAATTAGACATGGTACAAATCACAACCTTAGTCTCATTTGTGCAAAGTAAGTGTTTTTTCACCATATGTGGTCAGTTGTGGCTAATACAAAAGTTAATACAGTTTAATGATATGTTTGGTGGAAACTATTAGGCAGTTTACAAATCCAGACTGATGGACCAACAATAATTCAAGTAAAAAACATTAAAAAGTAAAGTTCAAACTATTAAACCAGTGTAGAAAAGTTATAAACGAGGCACTTAAGGCCTCGTTTTTTAAAATATAAAAAACTGTATTAATTTATTAATAATTGTTCATTAAATTTTTAAAGTACTGATATTTTTTAAATAGAACATTTAAATAAATAAAAAAACATTAAAAAGTTAAGTTCAAACTAATAAACCTCTGTAGAAAAGTTACATAGATTATAAAAGCAGTAAATAGGCCATCAACACGAGGTACTCAAGGCCTCATTTTTTTAAATAAAAACACAAGAACAATTATTACTAAATTAATACAGTATATTATAAAGTATAGCATTTGAAAAAATAAAAGGACATGTAACGTAATATAGGCCTTGCCTGCGGCTTCTCCGACCACCATACCCTCCGTGTCTCCTCGGCGGGGGACCGCGGCGGCTTTGGTGCGATTCCGGCGGACGGCCGTATCTCGCCATCTGCACGCGCAGTTCGCGTCCGTCCAACAGCGCGCCGTCCATGGCGTCCATCGCGTCTTCCGCGTCCCGTTTATCGTGGAAACGAACGAAGGCGAAGCCACGACTCTCTTTCGTGTATGGGTCTCTTGGTATGTAGATATCTCCGACCCTACCGTACTTTTCGAAAACTCGCCTTAGCGTTTCTGGAGACGTGCGGTATGTTAGATTGTCGACTTTTAAAGAAGTCATGCCCTCAACGTCTGGCGGAGGCCTGCCGTAACTCATCTTGGATTACTCTACCGCAATGTATTTCTCTACAAAATAAAAGAGATACTTGTGAACACAGAGAAAGTACTTTAGCCCAGAGGAACACGCTGTGCGTACGACTCTGTAAAATGGCGGTAACCGGATTTCCGCGATAGGACCTGGTTTTTATTTCCTGCGCAAAATGCTGACACCTAAAGGCCGTTAAAACATATAGTAATCGCCTAATGTAATCATATTTTGTAATTGATTTTATATATTACTTATATAGTTCCTGTAGTAATATATATTTATTTACTTTCAGATTTCAGTTGTTAATCTACTTTCCCTTTTATTTATTTCATTATTGGTCCATCATAGGAATGATATGGAGTGGGAATAAAATTCTGAAGCGCATCTGAAATACACTAGCCTATAAAATCCGGCAACATATCATTCAGATTCTAAGATTCAATAAAATGTCTATTTGTTTCAGATGTGATGTATTTTCAAAATGAATATACTGAAAACATGCATTGAGTAATGAGCAGATTTACTGCCTGTAATCCCAAAATAAGAGTCAACCTTTTTGTTTGAAAATATCTAATAATTAGACTTCATAGTGACACTAATACCCTATAATGCCCTTCCGACACTGCGGTGAAATTCTTTACAATTTGAAGCAAGGTCACGTTTCACGAGGCAGTATCTGTTTTGTACTGCGCAAAACCTCAGGTCTGGATTTAAGCCTGACGTCAGGGGTGGCAAATAGCGCTTCTGAGGACAGTAATACAGTACTGATCATTGGGTGGCAGGTCTAATTCGAAAACTGTTACTGATGGACAAAATGGTCTTATTCCTCTAGGTGGCGCTTGGCGGCTCAGGAAGCCTAATATTCCATTGAGTTGCGTTCAAATATCAGGGCAGTTGTACTTTCACTGAAGGAATTTCTTCACATCTGTGTTTATGTACTAATTAATATGACTGATGCAAGACACATACATGTTTATCCACCGTATCGGTATCTATTTATTAATGTTTTTAAAACCTTCATCGAGGAATGTCAAACGACTGTGATTGGCGTATCCCGACCAGCGCAAGGAAAAGTATCGCGCACCACGTGATGACGTTGTCTGTCTGCTACTCTAGCTTTGGTCAGGACAATTTTTATCCTGAAAGGCACTATGAATACTTTGAAACAAAAAATATTATTAGTAACCCATCCTGTGTGACGAATCAGAAACGAGGCGCAGGACTCTTATCTCCGCCCATTTTCTAGAATAGTCATAGTCACTGGCATTCTACCTATTACATTTCTATGGCACCAATACGCATCTGCATCCCATCGCTCAAGCGGCCGGAGAACACAAGATACAGGGATGATGATTAATATACCGAGAAACTGTGTTATTACAGACAACATCTCACTTAGTTTGGAAGGCGGTATTTACGCCTCATCTTGGCAAAAGATGCCGACCACGGCAGGAGAGGCTACCTTGTAAACGGGAGAGAGTTGTAGGACGCAAAAAGCAGCTTGTGTCTGCAGACAAAACAACGACTGTGGGACTCTGTGCGGAGCTTATAGAGCATTAAGAACAGAAACTAATCCTGCGCATTGGTCAAAACATCAAAACTTAGAGCGATTTTATAAAATAAAGATGATGTTTGTTTTAACGAAGACTGAGCAGCAGTAGGATTGCGATCATTCAGTGTCATTTTAATTGTAGCCTGTGTGAAATGGGAGCTTTGACAAGCCGTCAGAATGCCGGAGTCGAGGAGGTCGATATACCGTCCAGTTCTGTTTACAGATATCCACCCAAAACCGGTGAGATTTTTTATAATATCACTGTAATTTATATATACTGTAATAATAATATTGTATACTAATTATTTATCAAACAGATAAATTACACATTTAGGTTACAATTTATTTTCTTTTTGACTTTTTCTTGGTTTTAAAATGAGAAGGGCCCTCTGTTCCTCTTACCAGAGGCACAGAGCCACCACCCACTGTGTCTTGGTCAGCAAGTCTGTCTCTCAGAAGAGCAAAGCAGGCCCACAGATGCTTGCACTTACTGTATATTCATATGTGGCTCCTATTGAAATATAGTCTAATTGGAGCAAAAGATCTGCATGCATTCATCACTCAACATCCAAACGCATGATATGAAACTGCAGTGTACATAGTAGGTCAAAATAGTTTATTGTACAGTAGATTTGTTTTGTCAGGTATCCTAAGTCCTTCTTGTGGCAATTTATTTTATTCAAATCAAAATATTATTCAAATCAACATTGTTATACCAGGGGCTTAAAAGCATAGTTCACCCAAAAATAAACATTCTGTCATAATTTATTCACCTGATGTTGTTTAAAACCTGCATGACCTTCTTGCTTCTGTGGAACACAAAAGAAGATATTTTGAGAAATGTCTCTGTGGTTTTTTGTCCACAAAGTGGAATTCATTGGGAGCCAGTGTTGTTTGCTTACCAACATTCTTCAAAATATCTTTTGTGTTCTGCAGAAGAAAGTCACACAGGTTTGGAATGACATGAAGGTGAGTAAATAATGAAGAAATTTCATTTTTGGGTGAGCTATCCATTTAAGGTAATATTTTAATGTTAGGACATTTTACAGTACGAATTAAGTAAATTTTACACCAGTTATTATTGCCTTTACAAAAATCATAATTAAATAAATGTTGGTGTGTTAACCACAAGTAACCAGATACTCAACAGTCTATGTGCTGCCTGATTCTTGTAATTTGCTGCTCTAGTTTCACGGTCGGTCATCTATCTACTCTTGTATCTTTCCCTGGGTAGTGGCCTCTGAATCCTTGGTCTGTCCTTGACTTTGTATTTTCTTCAATCGTTTCTCTAGTTTGTAGTCTTTATGTCTAAACCTGAACATCGTTATAATCAATTCTATTTTAGGGAGCAAATTTATAATAAAACAATAACGCTAAGCAGAGTCTTTGCCAACTGATCATTTTAAAAGTGGTACTTATGTGTGGCTAACACCCACCACAACCTGCCTTTATGCAAGAACTACTGGGAAAATGTTATGTCACCTAATTAATATTCATGAGTTTTGGAGGTTACCAATGCCCTACATCGGTAGCTATAGAATGCAATAATATATTTCATACCAATAGTTTTACGAGGTAACCTTAAACTGTTGTGCCTTATGTGGTAAAATCTAAATGAAGAAAAAAGCATTACTAAATATTACAGAACTACCCTGAATACAAAAGGTTGTGTCAGGTAGGTTTCAGTGTACATGTGGACATGAGTCTTTATGTCTTTTCAGTATCTGGCAAATCTACATGGAAGTTATGTTCTGTTTCAATATAGTTTCATTAAAATACCAATATTTTTTGTCATGTAGGGAGTTATTTCGCTAGCCACTTCATAATGGGAGGAGAGAAGTTTGAATCAACTCATCCTGAAGGCTATCTCTTTGGTGAAAACACTGACCTTAACTTCCTGGGCAACAGACCAGTAGTGGTAAGATTTTATTTACATTTCTGGTCAAATTTGAATATGATTTGCGGAGGTAAATTTTGCAGAACAAATGTAAACCTGTTTAAATGTCATAAATACAGATAAAAGAATTGCATTCTAAAAACCCAAATATTTATTAAACAAACATGCAGGAAAGTATGAGCATACATTTATACATAATGTTATATTGAGCTCTGGGAATGCATGTCATGTGGGCATATTCAGGACTCAATTTAATACAATTAAGTGATACACTTAGATGTGTATATTTATGTTAGTTTCTTATGAAATAATTTCTGTTAAAATAGATTTTTCCAAAGTTATATATGTCTAAATTTGATTCTGTCCTAATGTCATTGATCATTGTATAGCTCTCCTTATATCGCTTAAATTTGCCCACATCTTTATCCCGATGTGTATGTGTATTTTTCAGCCTTTAGGCAATGTATAAATGCACAATACAGTCTTTGTGAGTGTTTATCTACAGTGTGTGCATTAGCTGGTGGGCCAGTATCAAACAGACTAGCGATGATGTGGATTTAAGCAACAGTTTATACAGAGAGCCACATTCAGTCTGAACTCCGGGTTGGGGGAAGGGGAGGCAACAGGCTCTCTCAATGTTGACCCACGAGCTACACACGCTTGTGGCCTCTCTGGCACGTGGACATGCCTGTGTATCGCTTTTTTAGGGAGACACACATATGCATTAACTTGTCCAGAGATTAGCGTCCTTGTAATGTGGGGTTTTGGGCAGATTAGGAGATCATATGTCTGCTTCATTTGTGGGTATGTCATGTATTATAATCAATAATTTTACCTAAACCCCAAGAGTCACTTTCAATGAAAAAAGATTTGTTTATGCTAAATCTGTTGTGATTATGATTTGCAGTTCCCATACAATGCCCCCCCTCCTCATGAGCCGGTCAAAACCCTCCGCAGTCTCATCAACATCCGCAAAGACACTTTGCGACTTGTACGGTAAGATTTCTCTTGACTATGTGTGCCAATGCTTCTAAAGACTACCTGAAATGATTTGATAAGCACAGATCTTGTGGTAAAGTCATTTCTTATTTAAGTTTAGACAAGGGGACCTTGCCAGCTGTGAAACATCTTTCATTTTGTAAACTTTTGAAAATGATTAGAGATTGACAATTTTAATTTCATGGGGTCTTTTTAGATATGTATAGTTTTATTCTCCTTCATATAGGTCCTCAAGTGAACAAAAAATGTCATATTTTCTACATTTATTTTATATATATTAGGCTACATCTTTCACAATCACAAACTTCATAATGGTGTCAAACTAATATTTTAATCGTAATATTCTCTTCAGGTGTAATGAAGACATGAAGCTACCCGGACAGGAAGCTGGGAAGAGCCACAGCTGCTACAATATTGAGTTTACCTTTGATGCCGACACACAGGTCGCCATCACTATATACTATCAAGCCATTGAAGAGTTTCACAATGGTGTGCCAATGTAAGTTTAGACACACTTTAATAAAACACACATTTAAAAGGTCTATTTATCAACAAACCATTTCAGAGTTCATCGATATGAGCTGATTATAGGGCAGCAGGGTAGGAAATGACAGGAAACGTTGGCTTTTGATTGTTTTGCTCTGTTTATTGTTCACATGTTGACAGATACTTGCCACAGGACAGCTCTCTGCAGTCAGAGACGGTGCATTTCAAACGCGGCGTCTGCCAACAGTTCTGTTTACCTTCTCATTACGTCAACCTGTCAGAATGGGCAGATGAAGAGGTATCATTTACATTTACATTTATTCATTTGGCAGACGCTTTTATCCAAAGCGACTTACAAGTAGGAGAGCATATAACATTTGGTCAACATGCTAAACAGTACCGTATCACATCTGTAGGTATCACATCTGTTATCCTTGCCCTTGTGTATGTGTGTGTTCTAGTGAGAGAGGCTGGAATAAGTCAGGTTGAAATGATGCAAATCTTACTGAAGAAATGATTGAACGATTCGTAATGCATGTGTGGTTATTGCGGCTAACTGTGATGTATTGTTACTCAGCTTTTGTTTGATATGGATAAAGAAGTCTTCCCCATGGTTGTACAAGCAGTAGTGGACGAGGGAGATGGTGAGGATGGCGTCATTCTTTTTATGAATAAAATGATCGTTTTAAAAGCACTATTTGATTTCATTCAAACTGGACTTGATTTTTTGGTTGCGCAGATCTTTTGGGACACTCGCATGTTCTTCTCGCAACCTTTGAGAAGGTACGTTTTTTGTGTTGTGTTAAAAAGAAACACATCCTAGATTGTTGTTATTGTTGTGTATATTCCAGAAATACATTTGCCCTTATCATTTTTCTATATAGAATTTATTCTGACTAAAACATGAAATCATGAAGTTGTACTGCATGTGTATGTCTGCCTGATCTCGAGTCTCGAAAAGACTATTTTACCAAATGAAAAATATATTATCAACAATTAATGTTGATTTTTATATTAGTACTTTCCTTTTCTCCTAGCACATGGATGAAAGTTACTGTGTTAAACCTCTAAAACAGAAACAAGTGGTAAGTCTTGACTCCGATGGCTTTGTTAGGAGTCTCTTAATATCTAAGAACAAATTTCCAAATGATATAACTGTTCTTTAATCTCATAAGCTTGTGATGAATCTCTTTTAGGTGGATGGTGTCAGTTACCTACTGCAAGAGATCTATGGAATTGAGAACAAATACAACAGTCAGGAATCAAAGGTAAGTTCAAAAACTGTACAAAAAATAATCAAATCTGAAAACTGAAATGACTTAAAGTGTCATATTTATTTATAGTTATTATGAAGCAATATTTTGTGTAAAACATTTAAAAACACTATGGGCTATATGCATGCGTGACTTCCGCGTTTCACAGGAAGGACCCAGGCAGTTTCCGGTTGGGGAGACTTAAAGCAGAGAGAAATGGAAAAAAGTTTAATTTAGCAGATGCTGTACATTGCGGTACACAGCCGTGGTATATAGAAGTGCTGATCTACCGTATTTGAAATGATACTTTCATAACTTAACATTTTGTTATAACATTCAAATTCAGTAGAACGCCACTTCTATATATCACTGCTGTGTGCCACAATGTACAGCATCTGCTAAATTGAACTATTTTCAAATTTTTCCATTTCTTTCTGCTTTAAGTCTCCCCAACCGGAAACTGCCTAGGGTTCTTCCTGTGAAACGCGGAAGTCACGCATGCATAGAGCCCATTCACATCAATACGATTCAAGGTCTGTGATTGCTTTCATTTGATTCTTTGATAGTGAAATGTGAAACAGTACATATTATTATTTACAGGTTACTGAAGATGAGATCAGTGACAACAGTGCTGAATGTGTAGTGTGTTTGTCTGATGTGCGGGACACACTTATCCTACCCTGCAGACACCTGTGCCTGTGCAACGCCTGCGCAGACACACTGCGTTACCAGGCCAACTGTTGCCCCATCTGTCGACTACGTAAGCCCCAACCCCAGCACGACACTCATTCAATAGGACTCTTTGATTGAGATTAAGTTCCATTAAAACATAATGTGCAGCCAGCAAGTCATTATCACAAAATAAACCCGAAAAGGTCATCAGAACAAAATATCATCCTGTATTTTCTATCTGTGTTTCTTTTCAGGTTTTTGGTTTTACGGTTTTGGTTTTCTTGCTTTATCTATAAAATATTTACACTCATTTGTAAGTCATATTGTAAGTTTAAGTGTATCTTTTTCTACAATATATCCGCTACTGCATCAATCATTTAAAACTTTCTTTTCCGAATCCCTGCAGCATTCCGCGCTCTTCTGCAGATCCGAGCGATGAGGAAAAAATTGAGCCCGCTCACCCCAACCGGATTCAACCCCGTCATTACTTCCCACACCTCAGACTCAGAGGAGCATTCGGTAACTCACTAAATCTGCTTTATTATTTTGTAATCAAAACATTCATGGCCATCATTGTAGTAAGCATGTCTTAAAAACCTAAAATACTATTCTTACAGATACATTTTCTCATATCACCTGGCCTGTATGAAAAATGTTTTTCCTACTCTGATGAAATATTGCAAACAGCTAATATAAACATTGAATTGTGTGTGTTTTTACTGCCAATATTTCTACATTTCTGTCATGCTCATTAAACGTACTACACATGTATGTTTACTACAGGCATCAGAGCACATCCCACCAGGCTATGAAGCTGTGTCCCTGTTAGAGGCCTTGAATGGGCCCCTGAACCCGTCTCCATCTGCTCCTCCGCTGCAGGGGCTCACCAGGGGCCATGTTTCTGGATCTGTGCCCACATATGGCAGCGATAGCCACCACACGCCTGCACGCTCCCTCTCTCCACTAGAACACTCTGTCAATTCCAGCCAGAATGTAAAACACAAAAAAAGTAGCACTAAGTGAGTGAATGCCAACTAAAGGGTTAATGACTGACTAAACAAAACTGTGTACTGTTATTATGCTCTACAAAAATACTAATTAACATCTACAAAACATTGGCAGATATGGCAAGTGTTTGTTTTGGCACTCCTGGATATTATAAATATAAGGTGTCAGCTCACTTAATTACCTGTGGAGGTAAAATTATGGACTGAGGAACCACACAGGTAAACAAGTTGTTGTTGCTAATAATGTGCTTTGGAAACTCTCTAGATCCCTTTCCCAGAGTTCTTCAGTGCTTCCTGAGGAAGAAGATGAGAAATCATGCAGTGAGTCTGAAGTGCAAACGTGTAGAAGAAAACTACATGTAGAGCAGCAAGAGGTACAGTCATTCTTAACATAAGTTGAACCTTTATATCAAAACTTGCGATAATCATAAAAAGAAAAGAGGACATATGTCGTATAGGATAAATAGGTTGCTTTATTAACTTTCTTAAGCTTGTTACATTCTGTAAAATTTGGCATTCAGTGCATAAAGAAATTACAATTTATTTATAGAAATATGCCACCAGTCAATAATAACTGCTTCATAACTTGCCTATTTATATACATCCATCCATTCTTTTTTTTAAGTAACAATGTCCGTTAGAATTATAGTAGATATTAAACAAATGATAAATGGTTATCATTGTGTGTGTGTTTTTTTTTTTGCAGTCTGGGGTAACCCCAGAAAGTGACAACCTCACCCTGTCATCCTCGGGGGCAATAGATCAGTCGTCCTGCAATGGGACGCCCCTCTCCTCCACTATCACCTCTCCAGAGGGTAGAACTCTTCAGTGCATTTCAGTTAACCAAGAGTAACACAGAGCTCTTGTTCACATTTATTTGCTTATTTCCCGTCATGTACAGATCCAGTAAGCAGCAGCCTGACCCAGTCTGTGATGTCGATGGCATCCTCTCATAGTCAGCATTCACAAATCAGTACCGACTCACTTTCTTCCATGTCTGGATCTTACATGGCTGGGGCCGAGGGAGAGGAGGTACCTGAGACACCTGCAGACAGCAGGGCCCCATCCCACCATGAGGGTGAGGTAAGGGATGGTGGTGACATTATAGTTTTACA
The DNA here is from genome assembly GCF_024868665.1 of Triplophysa rosa. Classification (NCBI taxonomy): domain Eukaryota; kingdom Metazoa; phylum Chordata; class Actinopteri; order Cypriniformes; family Nemacheilidae; genus Triplophysa; species Triplophysa rosa. Next base: position 7,130,989 of record NC_079907.1, on the reverse strand, counting down.
GTAGGCTTAACATTAGCATTTAAACAGTTAAAGATGCTTTTATTTAAAGCGACTTACAAAGATGAGAAAAACAGTTAGATGGTCCTGGAAACATCTAAGAATAAAATAAAAATGACTAGGAAAATAACGCAATAAAAAATGTAAATAAAATATAGATTAACATATAATATATTATACAATTATATTCATGTAACTAATAAAATATAATATCATATCATATCATATAACAATGAAAAGATCCTGGAAAATCTGAGAAAGATAAAAATGTATAATATAATATAATGTAATATAATATATGAATATATGAATTAAACTTGACCTAATCTATTAAACATTGACTTAAAATTGCTCTTTGAGAGTTGTTTGTGCCAGTTGACATAATGAAATATTGAAATGTCCAGGAAATCCCAAATTTGGAGGCAAAAGGGCATAACTTTGTGGCTGCCATAGAAGAACAGGATTCAGAGGTAAAACATTATAACAGCAAACCGTCTAATTCTAAACCCAACATATTTCACTCTTTTAGTTGTTTTATTGTTTATTTATCCAGCTCTCAATTTTTTTCCTTAGGGAAATGATGTCACAGAAGAAGATTGTGGATCTCCCACCAAAGAACAGGGTAATTGTAACCTCAGCTTGGATGATTATTGCCTTTGGATATCACTGCACTGTGTACTATATTAAAAAGAAGGAGCACTCTGCATTAATGTGAACCGTAGGTGGTATTTCACCCACAGAGCTTCTAAAACGGCCTACACACCGGCTTGTTTTAAAAAGCAGTGTTTGCAGGTGGGCCACAGGTTGCTCACTACAGATATAAAGGTCACGTGATTCATTTGTGGTGCATTCAATTCGATTTTCATGTTTTATTAATTCAGCCCACATCAAAGCACATTTGTCATCTGCCTTTATGTAAAAACACACGCCCAGTATGCAGCCTTTTCCTTTTAACTGTGTAGGGTAGTGTGATTTTTATCTGGTCAGACTGGTCTGGAGACCATCTTAAACCACTAAGACTAACGATGTGAATTTAATCATTTTGAATGACCATTCTGCATAAATATGTTTCGTCTGACATCATGTGCTGTGTGTATATTTTGACAAAAGTAATGAATGTCTGTAATAGACCATTTGTCAGCACTTTCATATGCACGTGCCAATCGCATCCGCTCTGCTTTCACACAAATATATGTGCATCCATCACCACAGCCATCACAAAATGGCTGCCGTAGCATCCTGCGCCCCGACCCGCTCACTGCCGCCTCTGCCCTGCCTCGGCTGCTCTTGTTTGACCTCTGACCTCGCTTGCAGGTGGGCGCAGGAGGAGCGAGGTGCCTTGTCCAGAGTTTGACAATAACAATCAGGGACAGTCTGACACCCACATTATGACAGGCCTGGACAATGAGCAGCCTCCTGACGGCCGATTCGCTGGTGAGTGGCAACCCCTCGAACATGGACTTTCAGATTGGAAGCAATTGGGTGAGGTGTCCCTTTAAAAAACGTCACTGGCTCTAAAACCCTATTGGCTTTCTCTGCTCATGCACATTCTTTGACCCTGCTGTAGTTTTGTTTGGCGTGAATTGGTATTGTGGCCAATGCCCTCTCCCCCCCCCTCTTTTGTATGCGTGTGTTTGTGTGTGTGAGAGAGGGTTTATATTATTGACTTGTATCTTTCTCTCTGGGTCACACTAATGTCTAAGTTCATGTTCAGTGTCTGCCAGCTCAAAGTAGCTTTGCAAGTCCCTTTCATTTCTACATTCATCTGTTCATTTTATTCTCATCCTTACTCTCTTGCCAGCATATTCGATCCATTTTTAACTTACGACGTGGTTTATGTTATCTAGAGAAGACACAAAGACAATTCCTTTAAGCAATCACCATAACTGTAATTTGCTTCAGGTGTGATAGTGTAAGCTGAACATTGTTTCAATCTCCAGTCTGCACTGTTCTATAAATATCCCGTCTCGCTTTTAGAGGAAAAAGCAACACTTACTGTTGGCTATCATGAAAATGCACTTGAAAATTGAGTATCCTTGATTAGCGTCCATTAAATGCTATAAACATGCTGTAGTGAAATTGCAGTTTTCTCAGAAGAACCTCCGCTACCATCATCTTCTCTCATCACTTCATTGCATTAAGCTTCTTTTCTCCCTCTCAATCCCACTCTTTAGTTTCCTTGGATGGTTGGTTGATTGTCTTGATGTGCTGTAAATGTGCTGTGTTCTCTCTCTTCCTGTATCTGTTTTTCCCTCCATCATTTCCCATCTCTCTTTCTCACTGTCTACCTGGATGTCTGTGGAATGGACAGATGAGGACTCGTGTCCTGTTGACATTGAGGAATAGGTATGGACTTGTAGCAAGTTAACGCACAGAGGTCACGGATTTTGTCATTCACTATTGTCATCAGTTGGATTCTTGCCTTTTGACCTCTTTGGGGTAAAAGAGCCACTTCATTTATTTAGGATGCATGGTGAATATTCAGTGCAGGACCTTTCGGTTTAGAGAAGTCTTGGAGAACAATGGATAAAAGTGTTGGTCTTCTTGAGGGACATTTTGGCTCAATTACTTCAAAACCTCTAGGAAAAATGACTTTCCGTTGATCTCCAAGAGCTACTCCAATACAAGTCTAGTAAAGCCTAGTTCTTCTGATTTGTTCATTTCTTTCTTATCTTCATTTCTATGCATCTACAACACAATGCTCTTATTTTTAGCCTTCACGAATATCACTTTTTTATTTCTCGTCTTTATTTCACACCAATGTCATATGTAACTTCTCACATGGGTTCTTTCTGTCGTATCTGTTAGGTCTGTTATACCTTGACATATACCGTCACGGACGAGATCCTTTGACACACCATGCGTCCACCAGCAACATCAACTTGGTGGAGCCGGAGGTCACCAATGAGGTGTCAAACCCAAAGAATAAATCTCATCGTGGACATCTAGCTGTGTGAAATCCTCTTAGCCACTGTGCTGTCCTTAACCAAGAACAGACCTACATTACTTCTAGGAGGTCTTCATGCCACCCAAACTTGTGTCTGATTGTAGAAATTCTCATGTTTCACATCCTACATGCAAACCAGGGCCTTGGAGGATGAACTGTGTGGTTTCCCCTCTCCATTGTTCTAAGTGTTGTGTTTTCAATATGTTCATACTGTAAAGCACCACGTTTACACCAACGCTCTGCCCTCCTCCGTGTGTACGAGCTGAGGGAGGACTCGAGCAGCTCTCCTGATGAAATCTTGAAAAACGAGGTCTTGGTAAAGACTCCAGCCTCTGATCCAGGTAACACTCCAGTATCTAACAACCAGGCGAATTTCACGGCTACGCTTTGTGAACGCTCAGATGAAACATGTTGGCACTGTATTTCATCTATTATATTTAACTCACATAAACACGAATCATCATCAAATCCTGTTATCTGAATTAACAACAATTTTGTCAGGCTTGTTCAATAGAACACCCATTAGTCGTTTTGAATACATACCTATAATAACTATAGTGACATCACTTCGAATTCAAAAATGAAAATACTGTCATTATTTACATGCCCTCCTGTCCTTTCAAACTTGTTGAGCTTTTAAATTAAAGGGGGACGGTTCAATTATTTACTCACCCTCGGGTTGTTTCAAATCTGTGTAAATGTATGTTCTGATGAACAGAGAAAGATATTTGGAAGAATGCTTGTAACCAAACAGTTATTGGACCCCATTGACTATCATAGTAGGAAAAATGACAATGGTACTCAAAAGTGCCCCAGAACTGTTTGCTTTCCTACTTTCTTCAAAATATCTTCTTTTGTGTTCAACAGAACAAAGACATTTATAAAGCATTTTTTTCCTACTATGGTAGTCAATGGTGGCCAAGAACTGTTTGGTTACAAGCATTCTTCCAAATATCTTCTTTTGTGTTCCCTCCCTTCAGAGGGAAAATGAATCTAAACACAATTTTAATCCTAAACATTTCTGCCCTCGTAGTTTGCTGCAGCTCACTTTGAGCGATACATAGGGCCCTGCATGTCACAAATATACAAAGCTACCGAGCTGCCAGACCTGCATCACACATCATACCGGCCACGGAGAAGACACTTAACTGCTTATCGCTGAGCCTTTTGAAACATTTTGTACTGGGGAAACCTGCCCATGAGGTCCACATCTGTGGTCATATATCTCTGCTGTTAATGGTATCCTAAATGTAACAAAGCTACTGTCAAGATTTTCGTTTGTTTAACAAGCAGGTATTCATGTCATGTGTTAGGTGCAATCTAGCATATACATAAGCTACACTTTAGTCAATTTATATCCAAGCCTAGTAATTACAGAAAAAGCAAAGCTAATGTATTGTAGCTCTTCAAAAGAGTCTCATGTATTGCTTTTGAAAAGTGTTGCACTTTTGGGGATCCAGTGTTTACTTAGTTCTTAAAGTCTTCAACTGTAAGACAAGATGTTGAAACGTGTGCCACAACTTAACAATTGATAGTTGTTGAACAGTTCTGCCAAACATATTTAATACAAATACGACCTGTTTTTCTGTGGGTTCACTTTACACAATTCCTTTAGTCCTTTAGACAGTTGTCTGGCTCCTTTGTTTAACTGTCTGTACAACAGAGAGGATTAACAGTACAATCATATATCGATATGTCTTCAAAATGACTCCTACTTTAGAAAACAACCTTTTCATTTGTGTGTAAAATATTTTCTTTTCTATTTGTTTGTTAGATTAGCTCTTGTTATCAATGTAAAAGTCTGTTAAATGTGTCGTTTAGTATATATGAATGGTGTGAAATTGCTCCAAACGGGATTGTGTACTTTACACATGCACTAGTAGATTTTTTCTCCCTAGACCGCAAATGCGGTGCATGAGGTAAGTGCATGGTAGTTGCAGTCAAGATAATAGAAATTTTACATCTCTCGTTTGCACTATATGTCTAGCCCTTCCACACCAAGCTTCCACACGCAAACACATACACACTGTAATCAAGAGGTTTTAACTCACAAGACAAGCAATACACTGGCATAACAGCACGCTGTCTTAGAGGCAATACAGATAAACACTGTAGCCATGCATTGAATGTTTTACAGCGGAATGTCAAATTTACCTGTAAATTTACTTGCTTCTTTTAAGCGGCCCAGAAACGAACATGCATTCAGCATGGATATATTCAAGGGTTTTCTCGAATTCTGTTATCTGTATTGCTTTTGTGATTCTGTTTTGTCCTCTTTCTGCACCAGAAGGATTGACACTAATCTAATACTATGTTAGGAATGGGTTCTATCAATACATCATCACTTTTTTAGAATGAAGATTACAAAATGTCAAACACACAATAAACCTTTTGTTAAAAAAGGATTTGTTTGGAGCATCTTCTATGACAGGATAACAAATTTGGACGGTTGATATTTATAATTGCGTATGTGCTCTTTTACCTCCCCAAATTTTCACTTTGGGTATATTGTAGAATATAATGCAAACTACAAGACACCATCCCCCAGCACTGAGGCAAATCAACCCTTGCTGATGACCTGAATGAGTTGTACTGTAGATTTGAAACCCCCGGTCTCACACCCCACACTGACCACCTCTCTACACAGCCATCAACACCTCCAGGTACCCCCTTCTCCTCCCCTTCTGCTCTTCAGATCAGTGAAGATAATGTGCGTCAGGTCTTTAGGAAACAAAAGGGAAGGAAAGCGCCATGCCTTCACCAGCCTGTCTGAAATCCTGTGCTGACCAGCTGGCCCCCATTTTTTCACAGATCTTCAACAGATCACTGGAGCTGAACAAAGTCCCTTCCTGCTTCAAACGCTCCACCATTATTCCCATCCCAAAGAAATCCAATGATAATGATTACAGACCCGTTGCCTTAACATCTGTGGCCATGAAGTCATTCGAAAGACTGGTGTTGGCTTACCTGAAAGACATCACGGGACCTTTACTGGACCCCCTGCAGTTTACCGAGCAAACAGGTCTGTGGATGATGCATTATACCCTACAACATCTGGACAGACCAGGGAATTATGCAAGGATCCTGTTTGTGGACATCAGTTCAGCCTTGAACACCATCGTCCCAACACTCCTCCAGACCAAACTAAACCAGCTCTCTGTTCCTAGCTCTGTATGTCAATGGATCACCAGCTTTCTGACAGACAGGCAACAGCTAGTTAGAATTGGTAAATTCACATCCAACAGCCGTACCATCAGCACTGGTGCCCCCCAGGGATGTGTGCTCTCCCCACTGCTCTTCTCCCTGTACACCAACGACTGTGCACCTCTACTGACCCCTCTGTCAAGCTCCCGAAGTTCGCAGACGACACTACAGTTATTGGCCTCATCCAGGACGGTGACGAGCCTGCTTACAGAAGTGAGGTTGAGCAGCTGGCTGTCTGGTGCAGTCATAATAACCTGGAGCTAAACTGCTTAAAAACAATGGAGATGATAGTGGACTTTAGGAGAAACACCCCTGCACTCCCCCCACTCACTATCATGAACAGCACTGTGGCCGCAGTAGAGTCATTCAGGTTCCTGGGCACCACCATCTCACATGACCTAAAGTGGGACATTCACATTGACTCCATTGTCAAAAAGGCCCAGCATAGGCTGTACTTCCTTCGCCAGCTGAGGAAGTTCAACCTGGCACAGGAGCTGCTCTTACAGTTCTACTCAGCTGTCATTGAATCCGTCCTCTGCACTTCCATAACTGTCTGGTTCGGCTCATCTGCAAAAACCGACCTCCGAAGACTACGACGCATAGTCCGGACTGCTGAGCGAATCACTGGCACAACCCTCCCCAATCTACAAGAACTGTACTCTTCCAGAGTGAGTAAAAGAACTCGCAAAATCACTCTGGACCCCTCACACCCCGCACACTTTCTCTTTGAGCTGCTGCCGTCTGGTGGGCGCTACAGAGCACTGAGCACCAAAACAGTCAGACATAGGAAAAGTTTCTCAGGCCATCTACCTCTTGAACAGTTAAATGTTCTACTGTGCAATAAAACATGTGCAATACACAACTATACACTCATATCTATTATACATATTTTATTGATATAATATTCAGCTATCCACATTCCCTCGCATAACTTGTATATAACACAGTATAATTTGTATATAGCACATCTGTACATACAATATACTGCCTTTTGTCTAATATTGTCCGTTTTGTCAAATGTGTATTGTCTCTCACACATTTATTTTTTACGTTTTGTTACTTGTGCCTTGTCACTCTTTTAACCTGTATGTGCACCGGAAGCTTCTGTCACTAAGACAAATTCCTTGTGTCCAAGCACACTTGGCAATAAAGCTCTTTCTGATAATGTGCCTTACATTAAAAATTCCCTACATCTTTCAAACTGCAACAAGCTGTTTTTGCCCAGAAGATTTACTTTTATTGTGTGGTTAGATTTGTTTTATCTATAATATACTATATAGTATATAAATAATATTTTGTGTAACAGATTAATTCCGCTGCATTGAGGCGTCATTGCGCCCTCTGCCGACGGCGATGAAAAGAAACTCCTTGATTGAAAATTAAGCTTTTAAAGATGTTCATTTTCCCAATGCAAACAAAATATTGAAAAAAGTATCAAATCCTTTTTTTGTTTGTTTCAACGAATATTGAATGAACCGAAAACACAGAGATTATTATTTTTAAATTACCTCAGGAAAGCGTAAGTAGCTTTAAAAAGTGGCTGAACGTGACCCATTAAACTACGTGGACTCTCACCGAAAACGGCAAAGTTTGAACCAACAGCTGCTAAATGCCCATATAGAAATCAAGAGACCTCTAGACCTCCCGCCGCTAGGAGGCGATCATTGCGGGCGCTCTTCCACACACGAGACACGATGTCAACTGCTACTCCTGGCACAAGCGAGTAATGACGTGGATTATCATCCATTGCTGTGGCAAATCTGTTAGCTGACTCTCCACATCAACACTTTGGACTGTTTCTGAGCATATTTAACAAGGTAGTAACTTTCGCTATTCGCAATTAGACGTAATAGTAAACCTCTGTTGTTTGTATTCAACTTTATCTACGAGAACTCTTTTACTTCGCTCAAATCATATAGCTGTCAAAAGTTCTTCCATTCATTCGTATTAATACATTTAATTAATTCAATTTGATTCTATGTGTTTTTGTGTCTAGTAAGGAAGCAGCATGAATAAAGGCAAAGTTGAGAACCTTAAAGACAAAATTGATGGCAACGAGGTTGATCTCAGTCTCAGTAACCTTACTGAGGTGCCAGTTAAGGAGCTGGTAAGTGTAGCTACATTTCTTAAGTTTAGCATTATTATATTATTTAAACCAACCAGCATTAAAACCTTAGAGGTAATCTTTATCTAGACCTTACTGGGTTACCTTGTCTTTGTTAACTACACATTAACTGTGTAATCACTGTTTATGCTTTGGTTGTAAAACACATTTTCACTTTCAATTATCAAAATCTATAAACGGTGTGTGTGAAGGCTGACAATTAAAAATCATTGCTTTTTCTACAGGCTGCATTTCCAAAAGCAACAGCTTTGGATCTATCCTGTAATAACCTCACAACCTTGACTGTAAGTAGCAACTCTAAATAAACAGAGTATATTACAATGTGTAAATTAGAAGCAAGTTTTTAGTAATGTTTTTTTATTCTTACTACACCAGCTTGAATTCTGTAACCTGACTCACCTTGTCAAAATCGATCTCAGCAAGAATCAGCTTGTCTGCTTACCAGAAGAAATCGGACAGCTCTGTAACCTCCAGCATCTGGATTTATACAACAACAAACTGAGAAAGCTTCCCGTCAGCTTCTCGCAACTAAGGGTGGGTATAGGGTCTCATGGCTAGGACCCTAGGACATCACCAGTTCCATGCATTAACTTGTTTACTGTATGTCAATACGTTTGTCAGCAGCAGATGATAAAAATGATTTTTTTGTAGAGTCTGAAATGGCTGGATTTGAAGGATAACCCATTGGAGGCAACCTTGGCCAAGGCTGCAGGTGATTGCTTAGATGAGAAACAGTGCAAACAGTGTGCGTCCATGGTGAGTGAAAATAAAAGCATTAGAACGAACGAATAAGTTTATTTACTACCAAGTAGATGCTTTGAAACCATCTGTCTCTGTACACTAAAGAAAAATGATGTCTGTATTTAGGTTCTCCAGCATATGAAGGTCCTTCAGGAGGAAGCAGACAGGGAACGAGAACGTCGGCTGTTAAAGGAGAGAGGTAGTGGCTAGTAGTCCGAGCTACAGCTGTGCATTGAAACGTTCAACTAAACTAAAGTATTTTGCATTTTATTTAATGTAATCTCTTGTTAAAAAAATATATTAACACTTTCAGATTGAAATTAAGAACATTTCTAAGTATTTAAATGTCCATCGTTTGGAAATAAGGAAGTCCGACATGGTTAATGTCACAAATTTGTTTGATTAGTGAACTAGAAATAGGACTGGATCCTAAATATTTCTTCCTCATTTTACAAAGCTTTTTTGGGGGTTTATTTCCAAAACATGAAATGCTTACAGAACAAGAAAAGAAAAAAGAAGCTAAGCAGAGGGAAAGGGAAGCCAGGGAAAGAGAGGCACAGAAAAAGAAGAAAGCTGATGAAAAGGAGAAAAAGAGGCAGGAGTATCAGGCTCAGATGTCTGCTTTCGCCGCTCAAGAACAACAGAAAAAAAAGAGGGAAGAGAAGAAAAAGAAAGCTGCTCAAAATGACGGTATGTTTACGTAATGGAAATTATTTGTGTTGTTAAATGATACGCTGCAAGTTGCTTTGTCAAAATATGTGAAATGTGTAAATGTTATATTGGCTTAAGCTAAAACATTGTGACTTTTGTTACACTCTCTTCCCTACAGGTAAAAAGACCAAATCAGAGTCTGTGTCCAAAGGCAAGCGGTCCATGTGCTCCTTGTTCTTCTCTTTCCTCCTGAAACTCCTCCTTCTGCTGATTGTGGGAGTTTCAAGCGTTTTAGCAGTTTGTCAGTTGACTGAACTGAGAAAAGAAGCATACTGTGTTCCACTAAATGTACACTTTGAGGAAACCTTGAGATGGGCTCAGGGTCTGGACATCGTGCAGCAAGTCATTCAAAAAATGTCTGATCTCAGAGCGTGGGATTGACATGTCTGTCAATAATCCATCCTGCCCTGGATCTGAGCCGGCATGCAATGCATTGGGACCAAGTCACAGATCTGTCTCTGCAAATTCCTATGGAATTGATTTTCTCTTATTTTTGAAATGATCATTAATACTATGGATCAGTCTGTGAATAATAATCTGGCCCGTGTGTCTTTAAACTGCCAAAACAGGACAGGAAAATAACTTGAAAACTTCAAGAAGCAGTTTATGAGTTATTACATTTGTGACCTTTGTAGTCCGATGTACCACAACATATTATAATAAAGGTTTTGATGAATTTTCATAAGCTCACACGTTTGCTGTCCAAATGTAAAATGTGCAATAACACCTTATCTGTAGGTTTTCTCAAACAAGTATGTAGTCTCTATGAGTTATAGGTTGTTCCAAATGCTTGAGTAAAGCTGTAAATTTATAACATAATGCCTGTAAGATTGAGATAAGCATTTTTATTGTTAAAAAGAAAAAACGGCCACAAAGTCTTTTTAAAAAGACCTTTATGTATTTTGATGAAGGACATTAATACAATTTACTTAAACTAAATTTACTACAAGAGAAACGGTATGTACATAAGAATACCTCTTAAACTAATTCATTATTATATTAAAATATTGGCTAAATCTATCATTTATGTTCACTTTTCAATATTGATTGTAATCAAAACAACATCATCATGCAGATGGAAGGCTTTAGATTGGAGTTTTACAATCCAATTTCTTTATATATGCCTTAACAAGATAAAATCACACAATATGACAATATACATTACAATGTTTGGTTGCGTCGATTGCTTTGAGTTATAATTCTTGTTACACTTAAACATTACAGACAAATGTCACCTACTGGAAGTATATCAGCTTTTTGGGACACAGTGAATCATTAATAATTAATATGCACATAAGGCTTTTTTTAAAAACAGAAATCAAATCTTCTATGAAAGCCAATTCTGCCTTAACTGCATCGTGTTAAGGCTATTCACAGCTCACAGAGAAAGGTTGGTTTGCGGCTTGTCTACTATCTCGTGCCTTTCCGTATTCTCTCTGCAGCATGAAGTCCATGTTTCCAAATAAAACTTTCCGTACGTTCTCATTCACAGTGACCCCAAGAGTGACCTCCTGAAAGACTTCACTGACAGTGAGCTGCAAAAACAATTTTCAAAATGTCATTTTCTGGAGTATTACTGTTTTGTAAGCTGTCATGTGAAAGTAAATTCAGTGATAGTTCACCCAAAAATGAAAATTCTGTCATTATTTACCCACACTCAGATTGTTCCAAACCTGTATAAATTTCTTTGCTCCAAAATGAGATAGCTTATTTTTCAAAAATCATATTCTTTTTATTATGCATTCCAATTAATATCAATCAAACTGCAGTTGGTTTGTTTCTATTTAAGCCATAATAACAACAAAAAAATACAGCTAACTAACACAATAAAAACATGATATTTGAATTTTTTTAAAAATGGAGTTATCTCATTTTGGAACCGAACTCTTCAAATACTATGAGAGTCAATGGGGGATGAGATCTGTATGGTTGCTGACATTTTTCCAAATATCTTCCCTTGTGTTTAGCAGAACGAAGACATTTATACAGGTTTGGAACAACTTGAGGGTGAGTAAATGATGACGGAATTTTCATTTTTGGGTGAGCTATCCCTTTAAGTTTAAGTTCAGTTTATTTCTCTCACCTCCTTAAAGTGAAATTTCTTGAACATGGCAATACTGGTTTTATTATCCAAACCAATCTTGACCTCAAATTTTTGAATTCCAAGCATGCTGATGCCTGTTTGGAAAAAAACTAAAATACTGTAGTAACTGTAGTAATGGTTCCTCATTAAACAAATCATTAGCTTCATCTCACCATAGCACATCATCATCCGAGTTACTTCTTTGCCAAGTCCTTTTCCTCTATAGCAGGGCACTAGCGTGAAAAAAACCTGAATGTTACTGCCAGACCTAGTAAAACTGAGTTTATTTAACACACTAAACACATATTACCTGCGATCATGATCTCCAGTTCAGCCAAAGTTGGGTCACTGGGGTCTGTCAAGAAAATGTTGACATCTCCCACCATGCATCCCTCTTCTGGTATACTTGGATCTCCCCATTTCTGTTTGTCCAAGACGATGAAGGTGCACTCTATGGGGGAGAAATCAAAGACGAATGAACACAGAAACATATCAAGTAGAGAGCATGTGCGTGAATGACAACAGGACACTAACATGAAACATGTGCATGTGTAAGGTGGAAGCTCACTGTCGTTATCTTCTTTCCAGCTCTTTTGCATGTCATATTCCTGCTCTAGGGTCAGGGGCTCTGATGCGGTCAACTTCTGCAGATCGGGAGACGACATCCATTGATGATATCTAAACAGGGATGAAATAAATAGATTTAAATGAACTGCTCCCACCATCACACAAGATGACACCCTGAATCCGCTACTTAATACCTGGGAACATGATCTGCGTTGTAAGGTACCAGCACAACCTTCTGTCCCTCTAGTAATGTATCTTCATTTATCCTCATTATAGCCTGTAAAATACAGCGCTTTAAAAACATAACATGGCAATCTAAATAGCTGTTTATCATGTTTTACCGCTGTCATACCTCAGATTCAATCTTGTAGAATAGTCGCTAAAAACTGTCCATCTGTTTAATTTACGAATTGAATTTTTAATGAAACGCACACTGTATGAAAAAATCTTCACATCAACAGCGGCGCACGCAAACTGCGTCATCACCATGAGTCGAAACGACACTTCCACTTTCATCCAAAGAGGGCACAATTTTCTCAAAGTTAAAAAAATCATAGAAATGAAATAATGATAAGTAAATTAGACAAACATTGCTAAATTTGATTTTATATTATGCCATTAAAATAGATTTTATATTTAATTGTCCGTTTTTAATATTTAATTTTTAGTTGTGTTTTATGGTCTTCAAATGTAACCACAAGGTGGGGCAAAAGGTGCGTACAGAAGACAATGGCAGACTGGAGCACATACTTATAGGTTCTTATGTCGCAATTTCACAATTAAAAGGATCATCAAATATAATGTTAAATGATCCTAGTTTTCATTGTAAAGTAAAATAAAGTAAAATAAAAATAATAACAACCTTTAGCCTTTTCTGTCACTGTGATCCTTTTGTGGTTACCAAATGGCACCGATGCCTGCGATGATAAGAGGCCAACTTCATTTCAAAAAGAGCAGTTTTGTATTTAAATGGATAGTTCACCCAAAAATAAATATTACACTATTTAATTCAATTCAATTTATTTATAAATAAATTGATCTCCTTTTCACAATGTGTATTGTTCCAAAGCAGCTTTACAGGAGCAAACAAGAAAAACAGAAAAACACAGAAAGGTAAAACACAGCACAGTGCATGGTGTTTATAGACCAAGCAAGATCATTCTAATAAATGATATCTAATAAATAAATAAATGCAGTTTCCCGGTGAGCAAGCCAACACTGCCCTGCTGTGGCGAGGAACCCAAACTCCAATGATGAATAAATGGGAAAAAAAAACCTTGGGCGAAAGCCGGGAGGGCCAGATCTCCTCTGACGTGTCATAGCTGCACTCAGTGACCCCGACCAAAGCCACCGAGCAAACATCCACGAAGAACAGGGAGAGCCCACCAGCCGCGACCCAGGAAGCCCCATCCGCCGAAACCGTGCAGGTCCAACCTGGTCCCATTCCGTGATCGACATTTACTCACCTAATTTTGTTAAAAACCTGTATGACTTTCGTTTTTCTCTGGAAACAAATCAAGATATTTTGAGAAATGTGTTGGGCCAATGGGGACCAGTGTTGTTTGGTTCTAGAAATATCTTCTGTTGTGTTTTGCAGAAGAAAGTCCTACAGGTTTGAGATGACAAGAGGGTGAGTAAATGATGACAGAATTTACATTTTTGGGTGAACTGGTCCCTTTAAGAATCAAGGGCCGGTGTGTTCTTAAAGCGACCAGCACCTCATATGCATTTCCCTTCACCCCATCTATATTGACACTCTTTATGGACAAGTGGTGCATTTGGCATCATGTTCCTGCTACAGCCCCTATGCCAGTCATCCGCAGCGTCATGGCGACGAGCCGTCACTCAATGCTAATGAAAGGGATTCATTCAGCTCACTCGCTGGGAACGCGCCTATCACTCCCCTTCTCCGAAATGAGTCTAATGGAGTCCCCACAGCCTGATTCCTCTGAGGTAATGAATTAAGTGACAGTGAAGGGGCCATAAGTACGGGGCCCGCCTGTGTGATAGACACTCAAGCGGACAAGACAATCCATCTCTCGATCTCAAAGCTCTCCATCTCGTTGATGTGCCTGTAGATACAAATAAACACAAAACAGCCGACAGGCTGCATACTCAGTTCGGGAGGGGATATGTGAAAGATTTATTTCACTGACAGGCTTCCCCCAAAAATCGAGCACAAGGTGATTATTTTTGTAATTAATATTTTCTGACTTAATGATCCTCTCCGACGTGCCCTGTTAAACTGCAGGAAATGCACAGGAGAAATCAACAGCCTGTTATAGGGCTCATATTTGAACAGAGAGTCGTGATTGATGACTGTCCTCTCTGGTCATCTTAGAAATCTGTTGCAGGTGCCATTTATTGTGACGGCTTTATAAGCCATGTTACATGCCGAATTTGTGATACAGACATTTTTGTGTCTAACTGAAAGCAAAAGGCGATTTCATTCGATTTAAACACATCAGATCTTTCACAGGCTGCATTTGCTAAGTGTCAACACAGCATAGCAATACATCACTTATTTCTGCCTTGTTTGTGTGCTGGAATTTACCTTTTACATCAAACTAATAAAATTAGATGAAACTCGCAGGTACAAAATATATTCTTGTTTTTGTCACACACCTGAATAAGTTGGGAAAACTCGAAAAATTTGAGGTAATCAGTTACATCCAATCAAATTTCCAATTTTTGCAGGTTTTGAGTTTGTTGTACTCATGCATTTTAATTCCTTTTAATTTTGAACATTTAGTAAGGTAATCTTTTTATTTACAGTTAAATAAAAGAAAGGTCTCAAAAGTAAGAATTAGTTACATTAGGCACTCAAAATATTTAAATTAGTACAATTTATTATAAAATTACGTTTACACTACTTTAACTATTTAATTACTTTGAACATTTGGGTTTACCGTGCAGAAAGAGTTATTTAAACCATTTTAACCACTCAACAGTGCATAATTAAGAAAATACAGAATAAACAGGCCTACATAGGCAAGCAAAACATTTTGGGAAACAAAACAATAGATAATACAAGTATAGTATTTAAGCACTATTTGTGAGACTTTAGATAACAATAAATTCTATTTGCAATTATTGATGGAAAGTATGATAATAAGAGTAAAATTAAGTAATACTGTATGAGATACTTTCATAGTTAGTCAGGTTTACACTGAATAATAATTACTATTTATTACACTTGTCCTTCATAAGCCTTTCTTATGGGACGTTGTTGTTTGTAAAATCATGACTTAAAATATTCAGTTTATTCCATTAGGAGATAAATGCAAATTCTTACATCTACTCCCTCACTCTAATGTGAATTGTAATTTTCATATTTCTTGTGCTTCATATTTTGCATTGTGCAAAAAAAACCCGTTGCTGCATATTTCTTACCCTGAAACTACATTAGGTAATAAATGTAAGGTAAATTGGTGTGAAATATAGTCCATGAACTTTTCAGTGTCATTTCAGACATTTTCTGCAATTCTAAGGGATACTTTTAACACATCCCCATTGCACTGATACTTTTTGGGCTTACTTCGGTGGTCCATTGGCTTTGAAGATTGTTTAAAAATGGTCCAGGTAGCGAAGTCATTGGAAGGAGATGGTTCTGTGCGTTCGTCAATCTGACAAGACTTATTATAATACCAAAGAAAATATACAGTATAAGTCAGATTTCAGGGCTGTGGATACATATAAAGCAAAACTACAGCAAGAAATCAGGCATAGTATTTACAATATCAATGGATTACATATGAAAGGGACACCGTTGTTTAACCATTTATACAAAGTCAATAATTGTTTTCCCCTCCTGATATAATCTAAAAACATGCTTCTTTTATGTTTATTTTAGGATGAACATGTTTATGTTATACCAAAACATTCATTTAAAAACCAAATGAAACCTTCCAAAATATGTAATTATTTTTTCCATTGTTGACACAGATGCAAATGAATCCATTAAAGTTTAATAGCCTAAAACTATTGCTTCTCAGAGAACAACAGCACATAATTACACTTGTGTTGTATTACTGCATGTCTGATGCTTGTCGCAATTATTTCCATAATCCAATGACAGCCGGCTACCTTATTTTCCACAGAAAATGATGCACTAAATGTAAATGTTGTAGTTGTATAATGTTGCACACAACATAACTGCATTTATGTAAATATGTTATACTGTCAATTTTTTACATTAAAATAATAAACAAAATTTTATATAATTAAAGTTTCATTTTTATAACAGTAATACGAAGAAATGCATGAAAATAAGATATTACAACCACTTTCTTAAGAAAAACATAATCAAAGTCTATTTAAGAAAACACAAGTTTGTTTTTAAATGTTCAGATATAGAGTCCATGTCTTCCCCACCCACACAGTGAGGACCCAACCAGAACATTATCCGAAAAGTCCACACAATTCATTTGAATCTGAGAAAGGTATCTTCTCTCCTTGACCTTGTAGTTTATGTATGAATTATTGAACAAGAACTTTGCACCATCCCCTTTACTGCTGAATGTCAGTCTTCTGTCACCTCACCCTCAATGAGCACATGCGTCATTCTCCAAACTCTGCCGACGGACCTCCACCCGTTTCCGCTCTCATATTTTTCATCATCATTGCCAATTATGTCATTGAGGCATTGTGATGGCGTAGTGGGGATGTAGCAGGCAAGTGGGGATGCAGCAGGATGACGTGGCAGATGGTTTATTAGAGATGATCTCAGCTGGAAAGCCTGAATTATGGAGAGGGCAGAGACATTCTGACAGCCAAGACACACACTTAGACACACACACATGACTTGGCCACTCTCTGATCTCATAGAGCGTTTCCAAATCACACAGCGATCTCAATGACCACATATGCTGGACACATATCCATCGCGGAGAAACATGATAACCACTGTCTGTTTACTATGAATCTGAATATTTCTCTCAAACAGTTATATTTGTGTATACTTGATTTATTAATGATTTTACTTATGGTTGGGGACTTCAATAAACCCCTGAAATTCAAACTTTGGTCTGTTTACAACAGAAATTAATGATGCCTTGAATGAATGAAATTGTGTAGCTTGTTGAGGAGAGGTGTGCCGTTACTTTTTAATGCAAAATTAATCAGACTTTTCAGAGGTTTTGCCTGGTGAAGGATAAAACAAATGAAAAGATTTTTAGGATTCGAAAGATTTTGGGATTGGCTCTTTTGACAAGTTAGCAAGCATCTAGCAACCATTCTAGCAACCATCCGAGAGGTGTTCAATGGCAACCTCCCAGGCGCTGTGCTTGGGTGACCTCTGAGAGAAAGGACAGATGGTGTTCGGGGAGAGAGGGGTCTTCAGGATCACACTGTTTACCCAGGACCATCATATCAATGGTGGGCCATGCAGCCTCTTGCTGGATGATATGGCAGTGGTAGTTTGTCTTTGGGTTATCTGACATGTCTTTTGGAGGACACACCGCGCAAGCAAAGCTAATTAGAGGTAATAAAGTCTCACGTACACACTTGTGAAAATGGGCTCATGCTGGGTACAAAATTGCCGTGGATGTGAAATAGTGTCTCTGTCACACAAGGACGGAGCTGGTGATCTGACCACAATCACTTATTTACATAGTCCTGTAGCTTTATGAAACCGTATTCTTAGCAACAACTGTGTATTCAATATTCAGTATGGAAGGTGCATATCATTCTAGTTTTTTCTTTGTCACGTGAGTTTATAGAAGTTGTGAAATGTAAATAAAAGGACACAAATTCATTCCAGCACGATATGCTTTCTGACATGTTAACTGAGGGTTGGCAGGTATGATAGCTGACTGTAAAATAAGTTAAAGGCTCGATGTAGAACCTTAGGTTTTTGGGGTTAATTCTAGGGTTGAAATGTTACAAAAGTTAAAACACTCCTAAAATATAAAATGTGGGGTAAATATATATATCTTACTGAATTCTACATTAACATCTCATGAAGTTACTAATGTTGTTTTATGGTGTGTATTTGAATAATAATATCTTTAACTTGAACATGGTTTAGACCAGTGGTCACCAACCTTTTTGAGCCCATGATCCCCGACCTCGGAATTGTTGAAAGGCAAGATCTACCACTCAAAAAGTTGAAAATAAAAACAGCCCAGATTGAACCTCCAGCTTGAGGGCCTTTTATTTAGCCTATAATTGTGGGTCTATTTGAATTACTTGAAATTCTTTGTTCCACTTTTCAGATGCAACTAAGCAAACTCTGTAACACGTAGACCTCAAAATGAGGTGAAAAACACCAATTCAAACACCAGTTCAAGGACTTTAATTCACACATGACAGCTTGACATTAAAACGAGGTAAAGAATCAGTTTAACAAGACCCTAATTATTTAGGTATTTACTGTATAAAGATTTATTATTTATGATGCATTTATTTGGTTTACTTTTATTAAGTAAATACAGATGGAAATGTTATAAATAGGCCCTAATAATAACAACAACGTCAATCATTCATTTGAAATAATTTATCTATTTACTTTTACCCGTCTAATGATGTCTTGGTAATAATTATGTTTCACAAAATAGCTAAAGGTCTGACAATGTAGTATGGTTATTCATATTAGGCTAATTGAAAACATAGATAGGATGTCAGTAGTGAGGTCATCTCCCGCATGAGATAGTACAGAAAACTGTGAAGTTTGGTCTAAGAATTAATAAGAACAAGTCCATTTTATTCTCTTTTAAAGATTGTCAATGAAAAGAAATTGGTGGGATTCCAATTAAAGACAGGGTTACATACTTAGGTGTAGAGGTGTGTAAAGACGGAAATCAAAGAAATCAGATTTAGTATGTGGTTGATGAGAGATTTGTCTTTATTTGGCCGCGTTTTTCTATCAAAAGCGGAGGGGATTTCAAGGTCAGTATATATTTCAGTGTCAATGGATATTCCAAAAAGCACAATAAAGGAATTGGATAAAATTCTTTATGATTTTATTTGGAAGAGGAAAACCCACTATTTACAAAAAGATATTATTAATAACAATAAAGAACATGGGGGTCTTGATGTCTTAAATTTTACAGATCTCAATAATTTGTTTATATTAAAAACAAAGACAGTATATGGAATATTTTCCCAATTTTATATTTGATTCGTTATTAATTTTCTTTTAAAATGTAATTTTTCTATTGAAAAAATCCCATGTAAACTGGCAAATTTCCATAAGCAGGCATTGTTGGCTTGGCAATTAGTCTACAAGTATAATTTTTCGCCCCACCGGTACTTTTTATGGAATATAGATATATTGTATAAAAATAAATCTATCTTTAATCAGACATGGTATGACATGGTATTGAAAACAAGGATTGCTTTTATCATATATGGAATTCCTTAACAAATTTAGATTCCCTGTGAAACCAAAAGATTATGCCACTATCATTGGTGCAATATCAAGTAAAGTTGTAACATTGTTACGTAATTCTATTGTTGCCCCTATTAGTGTAGACCATCAACAAATTATTTGTTGTAATATGATATTTGTTGGTTATATTAATATTGTTAAAGACAAATGCAGTAATAGATATATTAGAAAAGTCTTAAAGCAAAATGTTATTCCATATTCAACAGTATATTGGTCTTCCAAATTTGAAGATATCAAGTGGAAAAAAATATGGGTAATAACAAATAATTTTTTATAAATAATAAAGTTAGAGAGGTATCCTTTAAAATATTACAAAGAATGTATCCTGTTAAGGTATTGTTTGAACGTTTCAAATTAGATCTGGAGAATTCTTGAGACTTGTTCTTGAGAACAAAAGGTGTTAAGATTAAAATACACACTGTAAACCATATACAATTCAAGAGTTATAGTAAAATAAATAGTTAAAAATATTACAATAAATTAATTAGATTGAAATGAATTGAATTATTTTGTATAGTGATAGATAGCAGACTCTCAAAAAGGTAAAACACAATCCTTAAAGTTGCACCAAAGAAGATACCTTACCTTAAAGAGATTCAAAACGTTTTTGTGAACTGAGAAGAATCATGAATTATTCATGCATGATTCATCATAAGAGAGTGTCAATAGAGGACTAATCTCTAACTGAGACTTAGTTCTGCGAAAATTAGGTCCATTTAATGAGATATGTAAAAGATAATTATGATTATGACCCGAAGATGCAGAAATCCCTGCATAATTACAGATAAAATTACAGCGGAGATATTGTAGCCCAGCAGCGTATTCAATTTCTGGTTACAGAACAGTGACTCCGCAGAAAGTTCAGTTCAATTTTCAACAATTTTCAGTGGATCATAGCAAAGTAATTTGCGTTTGTTCAAGTTGTGAAGAATAACAAAAAACTAGATAGATTTTTAAAAAGAGCAATGTGGAGATTTTAGCGGCATCTAGTGGTGAGATTGCGAACTGCAACCAATGGCTCCCTCCACCCCTCTCTTTCAAAGCACTATGACTGACACAGGATGTCTTCGCATTTTCATTTTGCCTAAGCAGATAACATATTTACAAAACCCGCTTAGAGCAGTTTGTCTGTTTAGGGCCACTGTAGAAACAACATGGCAAATTCCATGTAAGGTGAACCGCTGTATATGTAGATAGAAATACATTTACATTTATGCATTTGGCAAACACTTTTATCCAAAGCGACTTACATTGCATTATCCTATACATTTGTTTCTAAGTATATGTTTATATATATATATATATATATATATATACTGTATATTAATATATGTTTTTCTAAGTATAGCTCATTCTAATATAAACATAACGCTTCATTGTGTAAGTTCTTTATATACCTCTGAAGACATAGTTATGTATATTATATTGCCTTTCTGTCAGGAGACCATCCTAAATATTACACACTGGACCTTTAAGAGAAATCTGAGGTAATATGCCTCAGCAAGGGTCTAAACACAATGGCAGGAAAAGTAAAAAAGCTACCACCAATTATCAAGTTCCTAAAAATAAATGTGAAATACCATATAACCGTGATAGCTTCTTTACTATTACACCATTATGTCTTGGAACTTTAAGCTAATTTTAGTAAAAAAAGACATTAACACCATGTAATGCAAGATTTGAGTACTAAATAATAGTATTTATATGCAAATTTGAATCTAGCCATAAGGACAGATATCAGAGTTAAATTATAGGGATTTACTTCTCTAGACTTCTATTACATGTCAGATCCAGTTCTGATAAAGGCAGATTTTAGTATTTAGATCAGGTCTTCTTACACTTTAATGCCTTTTTTTTGAGTATTCATAGTCTGACTGAATCAGGTTTGGTGTCGGTGGAAGAATGAGTAAAAGTGTCGATGTGTTTAATTTTAGAAGTTTTAAAATCAAAAGAAGACAGTGACGTGCTAAAATCACCTGATTAACTTGGACAACTATAGTGAAACTTAAAATTATAGACAATTATTTGAAATTCCATAAAATTTCATTTTAATCAAAGCTATACTTTTCCATTCAAGCTGAAAGAAAGTTCAAGAAAAAGGTCTCTTGTAAGTCGTCTTCCTGGTTCTGTGTGGAATCCGAGAAATTCTGACAGTCCATGTCTCCCACAACAATTACAACTTGACACTGAGCAGCTTTTGAATATAAGGTGCAACCTTTTCTCCTGATGAGTGCCATCTGATGGACATCAAAGGAGAGGACACGGGCCGGACATGGAGGGCCTTTCACGGTCACCGGATATAAGTCTGATCCTCACTGACAATACCAATCCCTTTTATTCCTCACACGATGGACTGACTGAATAATTCATTCATACAGTTTGTGCTTCATTTTATGTTTTAAAGCATCAGGTGCAAATTCAAAGTATTTGTGGTGAGAACTATTAAATGTGTTAGATATCGAAGATATGTGACAGTTGCTTAGACTGTTTTTGTAACAAAATATATTAGATAAAGTATTGTCTAACTTTTCCAGAGTAAAATGTTTTTGCTCACGAGTCAGAGAGTGAAAAGGTTTTGGTCAAACTAATAATTCAGGAGATACTAATTATAATAATTAGTATCCATAATAATTAGTAATAATTCAGGAGACACTGCCCCAGAATCTGTCTTCTATGGAATACAGTCCAGACAATACTCTCACTGTGCCATTCCACTCAGCATTCAAGCATCAGGAAGGCCTCATAAACATGTTCATTAAAACCAGGTCAGAGGCAAATATAGTCATGAAGTTTGACGACTCCCGTTTCTTCATTAATGGAGGGACGACTTTGAAACGGCGGCCCTGGAAGCGGAAAAGCAATATTTTGAGCGCGTGCATCCATTTCTGGTCTAATTAATTTAGCTTCTTAATTATGCCGGTTTGATTTAATGTATTCAGTTGATTAATGATGCTAAAGGAAGGCTTGACTCTCATCTGGAGAGCAATTATCAGCGCACCCGAGCTGCAGCGCACCTGTCAAGCTCTCAGCTCAACTCTCAGGTACTCAGATTGCTTTCCACAGGGACCTAATGGTTTGGGCTCAAATATAATAACTGTATTTTTAGGACTAATGTGGACGAATTATATTTTGCTGTGGTATGGGATACAGATGGGTAACAGCTTTTGATTTTATTTCAACTCAGACTTTGTGGATTGAATGAATCCTCACTTTCATCTGTGATGTGACTATAAATATGTGTAATCTATCGGTAGTGATGATTGTTACCTGTGAGGCTGTATTTGTGGTTTCATGGCCAATTTAACACCCGCTAGGAAAATAAATGAATGTAACCTTTTAGTACCGTAGTAATTTGTTAAGAACAAATATCTCCATCTCTTTTTACAGATGGTTGTTTGTCTCCACATGCTGAATTGAATATCCTTTTACATTTAATACTTGGGTACATAAAAAATCTAGTACTTTCTAACTAGTA
The DNA here is from genome assembly GCF_024868665.1 of Triplophysa rosa. NCBI lineage: Eukaryota > Metazoa > Chordata > Actinopteri > Cypriniformes > Nemacheilidae > Triplophysa > Triplophysa rosa. The sequence goes on along the minus strand of NC_079907.1, from coordinate 7,107,749 downwards.
CTTTTTTTTGTAAAAATTCTTGAATAAAATTAAAAAGTACTAGATTTGTAATGTCCAAAAAAGTAAAAGTACAAAAAGACATTTATTTATGAAATTTGTGGAGTAAAAAGTATGAAATATGCTTTATATTGTAGTGGAGTAAAATGTTTCCTAAAGTACCCCGATAAAGCACAGATACTTGAAAATGTACTCTATCTAAAAAATACTTTATTTCTGTCCACCTCTGTTTACAACTAGCGACACCAACTGAAGACCAAGTCTGTAAGCAATATGTTTTTATTTGGCAACATTTTATTTTATACGTTCAGGTTGTATAGTTCATCCAAACTCTTTCAGACTGAAATTTAGATTGTTAAGCTCTATAAAATATTCATCTCCCTAGTGTCCCTCAAATCAAATATGGCACCTATTGTTTTTTTTACATGTGGTATTTTCACAGTTTACTAGTTCAATACTTGTAGCTAATTTTTTAGTTTATAAAAGTAAAAATGTACTTGTAACTTTTACTTAAGTGAACTTAACATCATACTTACAGTTTATTATTCATATGTTTTTTATTAAGGTGTTTATTTTCATACTTGCAATATACATTTAACTGTACTTTATATATCATAGTATACAGTATATCGATCAGAAGATTGAGTATAGGGCAAATATACTTTGACTTCTCTGTCAGTATGAGTCCACTATAATTACACTCTTAAAAATAAAGGTGCTTAAAAGGTTCTTTGATGCCATAGAAGAACCTTTTGGTTCCATAAAGAACATTTAACATCTGAACATAGCCATAATAATAGCCTATAAAAAGGTAAGAAAGAGATGGTTCTTTAAAGAACCTTTGACAGAATGTTTTTTTGTAGAACCAAAAATGGTTCTTCTATGGCATCGCCGTGAAGAACCTTTTAAGCACCTTTATTATTGAAGAATCATTTTTGGTTCCACAAAGAACCATTGAGTCAAAGGTTCTTTAAACCATCTCTTTCTTACGTTTTCATTATCTGAAGAACCTTTTTTGCCACAAAAAACCTTTTGTGAAACAGAAAGGTTCTTTAGATGTTTAAGGTTCTTTATGGAATCATTTAGACAAAAAAGGTTCTTCTATGGCATCGATGTGTATATTTCTGAAAAGTAAACTTTCAGAAAAGTTTGATTTTAGATTAAAAGACGTACACTAAAAGCACACTTTTACGATCACAATCATACATTTACAATCACAAATTAATTTCAGCATTGCACATTACATTTTAAGATTGAACGCTAGAAGCTAAATACAATAAACGCTAAAAACGACATTGCTTGTTGTTCATTCAAGCTAATGCAGTTACTAAGGTTAAAAAATACGACATAAAGTGTTACCAACGATTCGTGTTATTGACCTCTGACCCGCCATATTTGATTTAAAAGTGAAAGACTGACAGTGAACTGTAAAATTAATGGCGAAACGTCGGCCTGTTCCTCACACAGAGCTACTGTATGACTTGGAATATGGCACCAGTCATTTGATCTATTTTCATCATGCTTTTATAGTACTTTTGATCTTTTTTTGAATCTTGACTTTTCCTGAGCTCATGACTTTTGTCACATATTCCACTCTAAAAAGAAAGAAAGCCCACAGGTGTGTAACAGCATGAGGGCGAGCAAATACTGACAGGATTTTCATGTTTGTGCATTCTGTTAATCTCATGATGTTTACCATAAAAGTGACACTTTAACAGTGTAAAAGAAACGGTTACATCATACATATACATATACATGCGTGATGGGCAGTGTGTAACTCAGCAGGCTTCCTCCTTCCGCGTGGCGTGCAGATGTAATCAGGGCGTCTCTCTGCGGGGGCGTGATGAGCTCATTAAGATGGATCAGTCTGAGGAAGCAGCGCCTGCTGAACTGATAACGGCACATCCATGTCTGATACCTGTTCCTCCTGGTTCCCCATCGAACATCAAGGCATGCTGACATCCAGAGCCATACAGCTTTACTGCTCCCCTGGAGGGATGGACGGAGTCTTTCATCTGAGCTCTGATGACGGTGGAGAAGCTCTTTGTTCGGTGCTATTTTTTCAACGATTCGTCATTTTGATGTGCGGTTAAAATGTGGCTCCCGCACATGGTGTCAGGTCCTGTGTGAGTTTCCTTGGGGTAAATATCCCCTCGGAGTCTGAAATTCAGAGACTCCTCAGACTAGACAGATCAATGGTGATTGTTCAGTCTCTATCTTCGGATGTCAACGCCGTGGTTTGGTTTTAAATCGTAACTGACAGGAGCGTCGGCATGTGTCAGATACAGCCGGAAACGTACATCAACGCCGCGTGTGAAGTGAAACAATAGACTCTAGAAATAACATGTTAGCAGATGTATTAATTCCTCCACGGCTGTGGCTATTTTTGGCCTCGGCTAAATGTTCCATCCTGCGTGTTGTGACAGATCGATGAGAAAATAAATAAATAAATGGGAAAGACATAGCCAACGAAACCTATCTGTGGCTATTGGTGTCTGTTGTGAGTTAATAGGATGTCAGTGAAGATTGATGGCCAGGCCGTTGGGGGGAGAGGAGACTCGAGACGCGTGCATTTATGAAAATGGGGCGAAGGGACGAGAGTTGAGCATTATTCTCAATCCACGTGACTGTTAGGTTTGGATGAGAATTGAAAGGTTCACCCCAAAAAGAAATTTCTGTCATCATGTACACATCCTTCTGTCATTTTGAACCTGTTTGACTTTCTTCTACAGAACACACACAAAAAAGATATTTTTAAGATTGTTGTTAACCGGCACCCATTCACTTGCATTGGTTTTGTGTCCATAGAAGTGAAAGTTTTGAAATGACAAGAGGGTAAGTAAATGATGACAAAATGTTCTTTTTAGGGTGAACTATCACTTTAAAACATACTTCTGTGATTTTGCTTTCTTCTGGTAGCTGTTCCATTTATACACATTACAACAAAACATTAAACATAAAATATTTTAGCAAAAAAATGACAACCTAATCAAATTTTAAATATACACAATTACACATTTTTACATTACATCTTCCTGTATTAAAATTAAAATTTTATTATACTGTATTAAAGGGATAGATCGTCCAGAGATTTTTATCATTTTCTTCACCATTTACTCACCCTCATGTCATTTCAAACCAGTATTTCTTTCTCCCGCAGAACACAAAAGAGGATATTTTGAAGAACGTTGATAACCAAACAACATTGGACCCCATTGACTTCCATTGCATGGACACAAAACCAAGAGTTTCACTTTCTTGCTTTTTTTAAACAAAACTAAAACCATCGTTTTCAAAACATCTTTGTTTTCCACAGAAGAAAGAGTCATATACAGCTGGGGTGAATAAATGACAGTTTTTATTTTTGAGTGAACTATCCCTTTAAGTTTACTACCCATGCCCCATAGGGAGCCGAAGAGATGACGTATTTTATAGGCCAACCCAGAAGTTAGCGCTGCAGTGGTTCCCTCGATCGAAAGCCTATGCATTTTTCCCATAGACCTTTGGAAGATTGCAAAAAATAAGTTTACGATGTTTACATGTTTTGTCTATCAAGGTAATCTTTACAAATGAACACAACATTTGTTACTTTTGAAGCCAAAATACAATCGGCAGAAGTAAAAAGCTAACATGAGGCTATAAACAGACTACACTAAGGTCGCTCGATATCAACGTCATCACAACCTAGCCTCCGACAACACTTTCAAACTTTATTAAAACGTGTTCCCTGGTAAGTAATTACTCAGTGAATAAATCCGCATCTATGTTTTTAAAGATTTGTGCCCATATTGCATTATTTGTAAGATTTATATGCGTCCCCGCCAAAGGAAGTAGTCGCTTTTAGCATCTTGTTAGCAACCGCCGTTTTTAAGTTATAACTGGTTATAACTTGTTTGTTGTATGTCATAGAATAAAACTTGAAAATATTTAGAGGTTTTGTTAACCACAGACCTAATTTCAGGTGATTTACCAAAAACCCATTAAAAAAACCCATTTGGGGCGATGGAACTGAAAGTCCTAAAATGCTAACTCGCTTCTGGGGCTTGCATACAAAAATATGTCATCTCTGCGGCTCAACCTCTTCCCTCTGTTTGGCTCTTTTCCAGATCTAATCAAATCCTCAAACATACATACTGTATGATTATGGAAATAAAGTGGTTTGCAGCTGCGTTTCACATTGACTGTAATGTTGACTTTTGTCAGACTTAGTGCTGTTCGATCTCTGTGTTTCAAACAGTCCCTCTAAATTGCTGTGTTTGTCTGAGACTGACTGAAAGTGTTGAGTGTGTGACCCTCAGGTGAAGTGTAGCAAGAGTTTTTCTGCTTAAACCTGGCATGCTATCTCCAGGGCCTACACACCATCTCGGTTTTCTTAGATCAGCCTCCCTCCCCGGATCTGTCAACTATTGAGACTGAACCTAATTCTGCACACACTGAGAATGCATTCTCTCCATTTCAGATTTTCTCTCTCTCTCTCTCTCTCTCTCTCTCTCTCCCCGTTTCTGTCTCGCTCCCTTCCCTCTGCTTCTTTTGGGTAAGAAAAGCCCATTGAGACTTCTCTGTCGTTCTGAATCTCACATCCATCAGTCAGCCGTTGAAGCGGAGTGTTGCGGGTGTGGATGCGATGAGTACTGTGCGGTGTGTGTGTGCGCTGTTACCTCAGACCGCCGTCCCTGGGCAGTCTCACAAGCACGTCAGAAAAGGAGCCATCTGCTCTCTTCAGAGGATTCGCTTCAGGTCAAGCTTGAACCAAACGTAGGAGATGCTTCTGGAAAGCTCAATGAACTTGGTTTCATTTCACTATAACAAAGAGCTGCTGGTGAAGCGTGTGGTCTGTGTGATGCTGATCAACGGCTCAGTCAGCTTTTCCAGATAGATGGCGATTTCTAGGGGGATTCCAGAGGATAATGTTATTGGGCAAAGCTTGATCATTTGTAGCTTGGGAGATTTAATGGAGATGTCAGTTATGTAGACATGTTTGATTGTATTGGGTTCAATTCTGAGGACAGTTTGAGAAATTGACCAAAATGTGACAGGATCTTTTTCTCATGAGAAAAGCTTTATTGAACACAAGCTAAAGTCTCCATTTGCTTATTTCTGTCTAGGAAAAACAAATAAGAAATTGGAGAGATCTCTTTTTAATCTTTTCTCACTCTTTGTGTTTTCACTCATTTAGTCAGTCAGTCCATCAGTCACATGGTTGACTTCCATCCCAATCTTCTCTCATTCTTCAGCCTGACAGCCATGACAGCCAATCCTGTTCGTGATTTGGCTGACACCCGAAAGGAAACAGACGAATGGAGACGATCACCCTCTCTGGCACCAACACGCGCTATCTGTAAATCACACCACCCGTTCCACCTTCAAAACCTGCCGGACATACAGAGACACACATCTGCAAACAAACTCAACGTGTGGGGAAGCAAAGCTTATTTATGCAACATCAAGCAAAAGATTCATGTTCTCGTCCCAGTGATCTATTTCATGAATAGTTTTTGACCTGAATAGCTCAACCTTGGACCCTCTATCCTGGATTTCAAAAGTCCAACTCTTCTGTGCCACTTTTGGGATTGCGATGAATGCGTTTCTGGGCTGAAAATAGAAAATTGTTTAGTGATGTGCCCAAAAGCTTCACAAACTGGTTGCGGTCCAGCGCGGTCAACATGGCTGCATGCAAAGATACCAGATGTCACATTGGTACCTCTGTAGTTAGCTGGAGAGACTACAGATATCACAATGCAGTGTCAACTCTTTGTGTGTATTTTGGTGGAGTGACAGTCATTCTGGCTGGCCGAAGCGTAAGGTGAAATCAGATGAAGGTTAAACGATCAGCGCGATTATAAAGAGACCTTTGAACTGTAATACGCGGTTAGCTTTGCTGTCTATCCATCTTTAACATCTGCTATGTGTGTTTGTGACGATTTATACTTGATACATTTTTCAAATGTTCAAATCAATGATCAAATTAGCTTCAAAAAGAGGTCAAAGTCATGTCATAAACACAGATTGGTAATGATGCACGTCGTCTTTGGCCCGGTTGTAAGTCAACAGCCGTAATTATGATCCGACTGTGAGCTGCTGTTGAATCTAAAAAGTGTTGAGATTTACTGTGATATTCCCTGGATGAGGAAAGAAGCTCTAATTAAACACAGCAACTGGGGGGATTAAAGGACCTCGGCGTATTTGTTACCTGTGGCACAGTAGCTGAATATTAACAGATCTAATGACAAGCTCAATATGATTCATTTATGACCTGCACAGAGTATCACAGGGGAGTCTGGGCCACATCAGGTATAGCCTACAAAATAATTGCATTTTTAAGGAAAGGATATTACTTACATTTTAAAGCGCTTTTGCTTCATAGTCATACAATCAATTTTAAAATATAGGCTTTATAGGCTTTATAAACAGTGAAAGAATACAAGTTCACTGATCATTTGATGATTTAAAACTTTCTTTTTGTTTTCAGGTTAAAAACAAACATATAAACAAATTTTGTATTGTTACTCTAGGTGTTGGGTAGTTTCTAAATCTAATTCTTTAGCAAACCCTATTCCTTAAAAAAATAAGTATGCTTAGGAGCCATTCAGACAGAACGCATTTTTCCATTCCAATGCGCTACTTTCCCATTGTTTTTCTATGTAAACACGCGTTTGACGGACGTGCATGACCGCTACGCTCGCGTCTCGCGTCTTTTGAAGCGCCTCGCACACGAGCGCCGCGTTTTAAGACACCATGTCAAGTTAAAAAATTCTACTTTTACATGCAGCACTGCTCATCAATGTCAGTTCCAAAAGCAGTGAACCAATCAGAAGAATTTGGAGGCGGGCAAGCATTGCGAGCTCCTGTTTACAGTTACAAGTTGGCATGACAACTGTTTTATTTGACGGCAACATGGCGGAGGAGGCGCATAGTGGCTGTGTTCAGATACCCGCATCTCGAGACCCTCGCGTTCTAGGCTGCGCTTTTTAAAAAACAATATCTTAGCGTTCTGTCTGAATGGCCCCTTAAGTTTATTTTATGCATTTTTAGCGCAAAGTGCACTTAGGTAAAGTATTCTATTCTATTCTATTCTATTCTATTCTATTCTAGTATAGTATAGTATAGTATAGTATTCTTTTGTGTAGTAGGTATACCAATGTATATCAATGTACTAGTAGTACACTTGTAAGTGTACTTTTTCAAAAACTGGGTACTACATTGGCCCGTTTTCTATAAAAGTACATTTCAAAGCACACTTTAAGTGTAATAATAGTAAACGTTGAGTACACAACTAGTTTACATGTTTTATAATTTTATTGCAACTATACTACCCGTGAACTTATAGGTAGCCAATACTGATAGTTTTCATTAAGAGATTCATAAAATTATAAGTATAGGCCAAATATACGTGTCAGTATAGGTCAAGTTTACTTGAGTGTAAATTAGAAGTGTAAAGCACATTTCTGAGAATGCCTTAAAAAGTACACTGATAGTAAATCATTATTTTTAGTTTAAAAGAAGTATACTACTAGCACATCAAAATAAATGTATTTTCTGTAAGGCACAAAAAATGAACAGAACTCAAGCCAACAAGTTGAAATGCCATCCTGATCTCATGGGAATTCGTAACTATTTTACGAGGTGGCTTACTCGTATGAATTTGTATGTACTTGTATGAGAATCGTATAAAAACGTTCGATTACTATAGAAAAAAGCAATATTGAAGCCCCTCCAACCCTAACGTTACTGGCACGAAAGCAAATCTCACTAAAAATACGAATAAAATTGTACGAATTATCCAAAATTAGCCATATCGTAAAATAGTTATGTTGCTATGATATTGTATTGGAAATGCTCAAAATCACGTCTGAATTTGCGATATTTTCCAACATAGCAAAGAACAAAAAAATACTCAAACGTATCCATTACATAGTTTTTTGACTAAAAATATATAATGATGCAATATAGCCAATATAAAGAATTTGCATTGTCTAGATACACTATCGTGTGAGTTCACTTTTCTATTTGTGTATGCGTGCCTGTGTGTGAGAGGTATGGAAGTGAAGGTGATGAGTTCCTGAGAGCTGGCCTGTCATCCCGAGCTTCGTGTGATTCAAACAAAAGTATATCCTCAGTGTCTTCTAATCATCAGGGACAAAAGAAAAGTCTGTGTGACAAATGTGCCTTGTCACATCTTTTCCCCCAACATCTTCTCACCCTCCTCCACATGCACTCAGGAGTTTGACGTCGAGGCTGGTAATACTTGAAAGTGCCCTCAGGATAAAGACATATTATGATGCTTGCAAGATCGCTTGCAAAGCTTTAGGGGTATTTCCTTCCAGCTGTGTGGCAATTAACTCATTTTTTAAAATTAATTCAGGTGAATCAATTTAAAATGTTAATGGGGTTCATTTAGAAATCTCAGAATTTGCAAAATAAAGCCTGTAGGATAATTGGTGAAATGAGCAGGTCCTTAAAAGGTTTTTAATGGCTTTTTGTTGGGGTGTACAGTTTAAATGCGGTGCATTGAGGGAATCCAGTTATTTGTAAATGAGACACGTACGACGCACATTCACTCATATTGATCGATAATGAAAAAAATAGTTATTCATAGGGAATTCAGGCTCAAGTCCTGACCTGAAACAATGATAGACATGAGTTTCTTGAAAAAAGAAGAGCTTTGACGTTTTGTTCCATGAAAAAAAGTAGTCCAAATATTTGACATGAGGATGGGTATACAATGAAAGAATGAAAGAGAATGTAGTTTTAACTAAATGAATGATGGAACAACAGAGAAAGAGACGTCTCCAGGTCTACACAAAAAAATCTGTGAATAACGCGACACTATTTATATAAAAGCGAGTGTCTGGGGCGCTATGTGACACTGTGAAAATGTGAACTCATTTGCTTGTATTCTATTTAGAGCAATTTTGTCTAGGAAATCCCTAGAAATAATACAATTTCTAAACTATTTTAGAATAATATGGTTATTCACCTTGAAGTCTTTCAAAACCTGCATATTACTCTTTTATCTGTGGAACACAAAAGAAGATATTTTAAGAAATGTCTCAGGGGTTTTGTCTCCATACATTGGAAGTCAATGGGGCCAGTGTTGTTTAGTTACCAACATTCTTCAAAATATCTTCTTTATAATGACATGGGGGTAAGTAAACCACCAAAAAATTATTTTGGGGTAAACTATAAGGGCATCACGGTTGATAATATGAACCCATACACTTTACAAAAGACTCCTATAATAAGCATGCAACCAAATTTAGAAAATAACTAAAAATATGTTATAAGCTGCATTTAAAATCCTGAAAAGTTTAACTTTTGGAAAGATTGTGACAAGATCATAGATCATACACTATGTTTTAACAACTGAAACCTTCAAACTTTAACACTACCGGGTATACGTTTAGTCCCATCTGTCTTCACATCACATGATTTGAATCATGTGAGCGATCATGAGGCTGCGGAGGGAAGAGGTGATGGCTTTTCTCACAGAAGCAGATGAGCGATGTGTGAAATGGATTTTTGTGCTCTGCTGTGTTCCTTTCACACTTTGGGCTATCATAAGCTCCGCTAATTCAGCTGTGTTGCCTCAGCCCATGTTAATTATAGACTCATTGACAACAGCTCCTACTTCGGTGCGATCTAACCAGCGTGCCAGCTTATTGAGGGTCGACTGAAATGAGATGGAGTTTTATGAAAGCCCCCAGAAACTTCAGCGATGGCTTAAAGCAATGCTGATAATTAGATCCTGTGACACGGCTCTAAAATGAAGTTAACGCTTTATTTGAACCCCGTAGTGAAGAGAGTTATATCAAGAAATGTCAACCCTTTCAACATGTAATATGAATGTCTGCTATGAAAAAGCCGCTTGTTTGGGTAAGGGTTTTAGATGAAAAGTTTTGACAGGCCTAAATGATTTTACTACAATGACAGTGTTTTAGCATTTTTATAAACTGTTTTTAATTTTAAGGGAATGTTCACCCAAAAATAAAAATTCTCAAACCAGTATATGACTCTTCTATGAAACACACAAAAAAGATATTGTGAGAAATGCCTCCATACAATGAAAATCTGTCCATACAATGAAAGTCAATAGGGCCAATGTTGAATGGTTACCAACGTTTTTAAAACGTTTTTTATTTTGTATAAAAGGATTGAAATATTGTGGCCATTTTGTTATATTGGTATTTTGTTGCAGTTATTAATGCAATAATTAATGTAGAAAACAAAAAAGTTTTTTTGTCTCTCATAACAGACTTTCAACTTATAACTGAGATAAACTTACATGATTGTTATCTTATATAAGATTATGTTTCTGTTTGCAATGCACGCGTGTGTGTGTGAATGTCACATCAGAACACTATAGCGACTGTAAGTAAAATCTAGCACTCTGACACATTATAAAGTATCAGTCATTTCACAATGACATTGGGATCAAAGTAAAGGTGTCCATTATTTGAGAGACAATGTATTACACTTATCTTTCGGCATATTGATTCTTAGCTGGAAAACAAAACTCATGTTTTCTGAGGAGTACTTTGCTTCAGTCACATTTGTCTTCATCCATGTCCGGGGCAAAACCAAATGAGAGCAAGCCAACATACAGTATCTGCCAAATTTCTTTTCTCACTGGAGGAAGAGCAAAAGGACTCTTAGAAGAAACTGAGTTTGCCTTAGTTTTCAAAATATCTAAAAATAACTGTGAATTCTTTTTATAACATGCACATATAGACATCTCTAAAAGGTCCAGTGTGCATTTTTTGTCTCTATTGACAGAAATGCAATATAATATACATAACTATGTCTTTAGAGGTGTTTAAAGACCTTATGAAGCATTATGTTTTTATTACCTTAGAATGAGCTATTTCTACCTACATACACCGCGTGTCCCCTAAAATGGAATTCATCATGTTGTTTCTACAGTAGCCCTAAACGGACAAACTGCTCTACTGAGCACGTTTCATAAATATGTTATCTCTTTCAGCAAAGAAGCGAAAGCGCGAAGACATCTTTGTCCTGTGAGAGCTGCCGTAGTGCTTTGAAAGGGATGAGGGAAGGTGGAGTGAGCCATAGGTTGCAATTTGCAACCTCACCGCTAGATGCCACTAAAATCTCCACATTGCTCCTTTAAATTTTAAAGCCACAAAATAACTTCTTAAGCACATGCATGGTGTTTATACACTCGTGGAAGCAGACACGTTTCTTAATCTTGCTGTTGTGGTAGAAACTAAACATCCACAGAGAGTGAAAGTTTCAATCTTTCAGGGAATGAGTTAATCCAGCAACACTGTGATTAAAGTCCTTGGTGTGTCCATTACAGCTGATGTGCAGCCTCTGGCTTATAAAGGACCATCCAGTGAGGTCTCTCTTTAATTAACTCAATGACCAAAACCAGAGGAGACCAAATCCTCATCAGAAGCTTCCAAGACAGCAGAGAAAAGACAAAACAGCTGCATAGATAATTGTGTTTTGACAACCCCACATGGGGGTTAGGCCCAAAAGTGTCCTTCTGTAAAATATTTGGTTGTAATTCAGAGGTAATGTTTTGCCTTTGCTTCACACACCCAAATGGAAAGAGAGCAGTTAAGAATCCCTTTCTTGGCTGTTCTCTTTTTAAGATAGCAGCATGATGTCTGAGGATCCTTCACTTTCTCCATGGACTGAAGTTTAAAGCCACAATATGGAAGAATTTTGTGATGAAATATCCAAAAAGCACAGTGTGATATATTTCATGCAGTTGTGTACTTATTATCCCAAATGCTCCCAAGAATGTGCAAATCCAGAGAAATTCCTATTTAAAATAATGGCCCGTCCCTTGTCTCCCTTGTATTTGTCGCATGTCAGTGACTTAATATCCGCTGTTCCGCACTACCCTCAGTTTCCGGTTGTAGAAACTACGGCAACACGCAGATGCGGAAGTGGTTATACAGCATCTGGGATGCAGCATCTGTTGTTCTGGATCACGATTACTCTTTGGCGAGTAAAGGAAACCCCAAAAAGTGTAAACGTAGGCCAAATGAGGCAAGCAGGCTTATGGACGAACAAAGAAATAAAACAAGGATTAATATCGGCGTGGCGTTTTCTAAATGAAGAGAGCTTCGCGACCAAGTTGGACTCGACAGAGACTCCGCTCTCGCATGTGTTTTAATAGACAGGTAGGCACATTTTTTTTATTGTACACGAAATACTCATGCACAGATTATTTGAATAGTTATGAATGAACCCTATGAAATACAGTATATGTTGCACAAAAGTATGTAGCCAATAACGTTACTTGTAAATGCTGTGGGTTTGTTCAAATTTACTTTTTAAACGACGACTGTATGACTGTTTTAAAAAGGTAAAACTGTGTAGCATTACGCTACAAAATCAATTGACAAAGTCCAATAACAGTCGCGGGCTAACGGAGCATTACAGTCCACGTTTCTTGCAAGCTAATTCATTACGATGACATAAAATAAAATTCATTCTTTACCTCGTCCGTGAACATGATGGGCGATCTCCATATGCCTCTGGATGGTGAAAACGACATGTCCCATAATTCCACTCTCCTGCATAACGTCATTTAGCTTCGCCTTTTGTTGTTGTTTCGAAAGTGCGCCATCTAGCGGTCCAAATATTCCATATTGTGGCTTTAAAGCTTGTCTCACCCAATTGAGTTTTGAAAGACATTTTTAATTTTAAAGTTTAACAACATTTACAAAGTTTTTGTCTTTTACACAACTCAAGTCGTGCCCCAAATGACATACTCACTGTGCACTTAAACTATGCACTCAAACATGTAGTGTATGAATCTTAGAAGGGTAGTATTGTCCCAAATAGAATACTAAATGGTTTTATACTAACCGCAAGTATCAGTTTCCGAATCGCGCTGCGCAATGCATGTGAATAAAAATCAATTTGTACATTATACATTTAATGTAGTGTTCATCTGTTTTGCCCAGCATACTTTAGTACTTTAGTACACATACAAGTGAGCTTAAATTTAAGCATATTTATGCTTAGCTAGCTATATTAAAAAACTTTGAGTACATTGTAAAGAATCTCATAACAAAAATGGTAATTTTACAGCAGCTGGGGCGCCAGAAAAAAATGTAAAATGTGTTTTTCGTGTTTTTCTTGAAAATTTGCAGTCTTTTTCTGTACTTTGTTGTTTTTACCGTATTAAAAAAAACTGTTTTATTCTGTTTTTACATTATATGTGGATATAATGTTGGGTTGTACTGTATGTAAATTTCTGTAAAATTATCGTTTTTTACAGTGTACATTTGTTTCGTGGTAAATTGACATTTAGAGTAAAGTGTTAGTGTTTAGAATACAGGAAACAGGTTGGATTGATTCATGGATTTATAGACTTGGAAAATAATGTGGCTGTTATCCTCTTTTGCCAGTACAGTACAGCAGGGTCTGTGCATCCTATTCTTTGTGGGACAGCAGACACAATTTCAAGCTCTAGAGGGACAAGACTTTACTTCAAATCCCTGGGGTTTACGATTATCAGCATAAAATGCGATCCGTGGCTTAAGACTGCAATCGTGATATCGATCTGCTCAGTGTGACTTTAATCTGATTCTTAAACTTCTGTCTCTTCTGGATGAGCTTTTCTATAAGGCTTGATCTCACATACGTGTGAGAGCAGAGGATGATAGAGATAGAGGAGTAGTCTGGTCTTCATCCCTCAATCAGCAGTGTGGATTTCACCTCCAGTTTAGTCCACTTCACTTTTGTGGTGTTAACTGACTTCTTGGTCTGATTCATTCTGGACATGTTCCCTGTCTGGCTTTTTGCTATACCAGACAGACAGTATTTTCTGGAGACCCACCGCCCAATCTGGTTTCCATATATTGCCTGTTTCACCTTTAAAATAACTTTCTGGAAAAGTGAGCCATATACCTTAGGGGCTCTAAAAATGAGAATAGTCCAGCGCAAAGCTCATTATTTACTGGCCCACGGGCCAACCGTGTCCTGTTAATAATTTTTATACAGCCCTACAATCGATGTCGATGAAATCGCTGCACTGCTTCAACCTTCAGAGCGCTCATTGCGCAAAATTTAGCACTGGGTTTAAAAGTACTCTCTGATCGTCAGGTGGCATAGCGGTTCCTAACTGGTTTAGCTTTAGAACCCAGATTATACACTGTATTGGACATTAATTAGGCTTTCCTGTGACTCAGTGGTTAGAGCACGGCGCTAGCATCGCCAAGGTCATGAGTTCGATCCCAGGGATTGCACATAGTCAGAAACAAATGTATAGTATAATGCAATGTAAATCGCTTTGGATAAAAGCATCTGTCAAATGCATAAAATAAAAAATAAAATAAAATAAAATAATGACTAAACAAAATGTCCTTCCAATATTTTGTTTCCAAATATTTCATGCTCTTACTCAAAATGTTGGGTTGTTTCAACTCATCGTTGGGTCAAATATGGACAACAGTGAGTTATAAACAAAAAATATTTATACTGACCCAACAATGGGTCCAAATAACTCAGCATTTGGGTTGAAACAACCCAGTGTAGGTAATTTAGAACTCAACGTTTGGGTTGAAATAACCCAAAAGTGTTTAGAGTGTTGGGAGGTAGTAGTTGGAATAGACATAATTCACCCAAATATGAAAATTCTCGCATAATTTACCCACCCTCATGTCATCCCAGATATGACTTCTTTTCTTCAGCTGAACACAAACAAATAATTTTATTTAAAAAATGCTGTGATGCTATCTTCTTATAACTTTGGCCAACATGCCAAAGCTCCAAAAAGCAAATCCATCCATCCATCGCACATTATTGAGGAAGAAAAATAATGAATATATTTAATTAATGTAGAACAACATTAATAATTAAAAATAAGTAATAATAGTAATATTAATAGATTAATAACATAAACATGAATACTGTACATTAACCTTATTATGCACAGCATAAAATATTAATATTGATGTTGATACATTGGTAATATTAACATTAATATACTCATATTATAATATATTATGAATATTAATATTTTAAGATTATTTAGCGACCAAAATGTTGTAAACAAACAAATCAAAGTGCTAAATTCAAATGGTGGCACATTCAAAACTTTAAGTCTCATTAGGTCTTGTGTGTCTTGTGATAGTTTTATGTCTGTTTTTCACTAGATGAGCAAGAACCAAGTTGTCAACGTTCCTCCATATTTCAATTTTGAACTCTGATTTATTTGAGAGAATTTTCCTATTTGAGTGAACTGTTATCTAAAATCTCTTTTTTTTGTCAGGGCACTTGTTTCTGCCTATTGGGATGAAGTAGATGTATTTTAATATTAATCCTTAAACTGCAACACGGAAAGTAGCTGAAAACTTTATTGTGCTGTTTCATTGCTCATGTATAACCTGTGGAAGTTTCCTCATTAGTCTGTAATGTTCCATTAATTGGTCTTTTAATTTGGGTCTGCGGCGCAGCCAGCAGACGTGGCCGGCTCGGGGCAGTGCAGCCCTCTCGCAGTTTCTCAGGTGGCGGTGTTTGTTGCGCCCACCTATTTGCTTTCAATCTGTCAGCAGCAGGGCAGAGCGCAAGAAGAGAGGAGAGGCATTTGGCAAGCCATCTTTCACATGACACCCAAACAGTGTGTCCCATCTGCCAGTCAGGCGTCCAGGCCGGGACCAGCATTTGGAAGAGTCTCGTCTGAGATACATTCCCCCATCCTCTCTCTTTTTTCCCTTCGAGGTATTATTTTTGTCATGTGGTGGATGAACAGATGAGGAGGTCATGTACTTGTTGCTTGACTGAATGAACCTCTGGGTTTTATCTTATTTCGGCTCCGCTGAGCTCAGGGTTCGGCTGGCTTTCTAAAGAAGGCCACCTCTTTCTTTTTACACAGTGTGAGTGTTTTCATATAACGTAGTTCAATGGTTCAGCTTCAACTTTTCATTTGGGGGAAAAAGAACAAATGCAAAATTAACCCGAGGCGACAGGACGATGCCTAAAACAAACTTCAAGGTTTAAACTAAACACAGGGGCTGAAGGGGACTCAATTAGTTATCATTTTCGCCTGTCAGATCGCTAAACGCAGCAAGGCCCGGCCCCCCCGCAGACCTCTGGATGGTAACGCCCTAATTGGAGGGTGATTATCAGGTTGTCACCAGTCCTTATTAGAGGTGCGAGTGGCTTGCCTACCGACCGCTGTTGTCCTGACTCACCCACAGTTAGTGGGCTCTTCTGCCCGGAGCAGGATTATTTTCAACTGTCTGCACCTCAGGCAACGTTTCACATCTTTGCTTTGAACGTGCTCATTTACGATGTGATGGCAGGCAGGCATTTTTCTGTGAGTAGAGTGTGTATTTACACATACGTGCCCATGAGCATGTATAAAAAGATAGGTGACATTTCACTGCATCAGTATGGTGCCGTTTCACATGATTACACCTGACACTATTGCAGAAGTAATTGCATAATTTTCAACCTTTTCAAAGTTGCAAAGTCACCTCTTTATGATGATGAAGCAATGTGAATGGAGCAAATGGAGACATTTGTCTAGTACAATATACTCTTATAGCTGCTGGAATAGAAAGTATTTTAACATCAAAATTACACATACTGTATGTTGGAAACCGAAAAAGGCTCATTTACCTCTTGGTTTGTACGTAATTTATTTTTGGTAGTTGTTTTAGGCCTATTTCAATTCCAGCATTATGGATGTGACATTTTCAGTCAAAACTTAATATATGCATTCTCAAAGAATGTATTCATTTCCAATATTGGACCATCTGTTTATAGGGTATTTTACTTTACACTTGATGGTAGAGTCCAGGCATCAGAAAATATCTGTCTATGCACAAGTTTTCTATTTTAAAAGAGAGAAAAATACACGTGTTATGGAAGTGACAAAAAGGATGCAAGATTTTAAGAGACAACATACTTTATAGGATTTCTGTGAATTATGTGCAAACCAGAAGCAATAACACCCAACAAATGGAAAAGCGATGGTTCTTCACAGAACATAAAGTAGTTATTTATTTTAATTTTTATATGTGCACATTTATAAAAACACATGCTATAAATACAAAAAAGTGCCTTAAAAACTTTGAGACTACACATGGGTATTTAATTCACCAAATATTGAGATCTGACCAATCAGTATGGTGAAAACCTTTAGTAAAAACTTTTTTTCATCTTAAGGTTGATATTTACAGACTTGTTTGATTTACCTTCCTTCATTTTTTTCTTTTTCTTTATATATGATATTTTCTTTTTATATAAAGAATATATTCTTGATATATTTTTTCTCTTCATATTTTCTTTCTTCTATATCTTTATATTTCTAGAACATCTACATAACATGTGCTGTATTCTCTCTAGGGCTTTCTCTCTCTATAGTCTCTGGACTGTCCGTCTACTTCTTCATTTACATTTTCCTGAAATAGGACACTCTCCTTGGCCTTTTCCTGTTTTATATAATCAGACACTTTCTCTAACTGTCTTTCTTATGCACCTTGATAGGTAGAAGCTGAATATCCCAACAGTGCATATGAGACGTTCACTGGACCAATGACATACTTTCACAGTTTGCCAGCGTCTAAAGCTGGTTAGCATCATTGTCATTGTAAAATATCTCTGGTGGAACAAACACAGATAATCACCCAAATAAGTGGAAATAAGTGTTGTTGTATGCTATGAGGGGATTTTTTATAAATAATAGTTTTTTGTTGTTGTTTTGATGTAAAAATTGTGCAACATCTTATAAAAGCTGTATTACCTTGACATAGGTTTTAATCTTTTGATATGTTCAGAGAATCCATCAGTAAGCATTCAGATATTACGGTTTTTACATCATCCAATTTTAACTCAGATATTAACCCTGTGTCTGCCAACTTCTGCAAAGCAAGCAATGTCATGCAAAGTCATTTAAATGACTGTCATCTAGCTTTGAATTAATCTTTGCCATATACAGTCAATTCATCATGAGGTGGTAAAGAGATACAGTGATGTTAAAATACATTCTGCAAATATACAATAACCTTGCCTGTCTCCATACACTCCACACCTTCATCTCAATAAAGATTTGAGCTTGTCCATCTATCTGATTTTATTTATTTATTTATTCATTTATTTATTAGATATTATTTATTATAATGATCTTGCTTGGTCTATAAACACCATGCACTGTGCTGTGTTTTACCTTTCTGTGTTTTTCTTATTTGCTCCTGTAAAGCTGCTTTGGAACAATGCACATTGTGAAAAGCGGTATATAAATAAAATTGAATTGAATTGAATTGAATTGATCCAAAAGGACTTGAGGCAAAACAATCCCGATTCACTCATAAAATATGTTTGTCTGGTGACTGGTTCCATGTGAAAGCCAATAAATCAAAACATCAGCCTGTCTAATAAATGAAAGAGACATTGGACATATAGGGGAGACTTGTTTCATATAACGTCCCATCTGACTATAGCAAAAATTGATAGTAATGCTCCTGATATCATAGATGTGAGCTTGATCACACACTGCGTGCAAGCTAATTTTCTGCATTTATACACCGGACAACATTGGCCAACGTGAGCCCTCTCTCTCATATCTGCTGCAATGCCTAATTTTGCACCTGAGGCTGCTCTGTATGTGTGCCGAGTAGGCGATGAAGAACAAGTTATACAGCTTGGGATCTACTTACCGCTGACTGTTCCTCCTTGTAAGCCCTTTAATTCAGTCTGCTATCCAACTCCCTGTGGACTGCTCATCTGTTTTAATGACACATCATAAAATGTCCGAGGAACAAAGTTGGCTAAATTAGGGGATGTGTTTTTGGACCCCCACCCATGGACTCCCATCTGGTAGGCCTCCGGAGTGAGAAATTCAGTGTGGTAGAGCAGAATTAACAGAGAGTCTGTAGATAGATGGATGGAGGGAACGGTGGGGGGTCAGACAGCTCACAGCACAGTGGAGCTTATGCCACTTGTGATCTGAATACAGAACGCCACTTGACTTGATGATGATATTAAATGACAGCAATGGCATATGAGTGATGGACATGGATACAATGAGTGGCTGTGATTGAAGTTCTGGCTGAAGATCATACTGAATATTTCACCACTTGTTATTTGTTGTTTACACAGTCTGTTTATAATTATAACGACCAATTAAAGGGACAGTTCACACAAAATAGTCTGAATGTTTGGTGATAATGAATCTTTTATTCGATTTGGATTTTACAGTATTTGTCTCTGTTAATTTTTGTGTATGAAAAGATGACACGGTAAACTCAGTTAAACTTTAGTTTGTCCTTTTCTTTCACAAAGTCAAGTCAAATACAAGTTTTGGGTGCGATGAAAATAACTAAATGATGACAGAACATTCATCTTGTGTAAACTGTCCCTTTAAATGACAGTCTGTCAGTGAAAGTACTTTTAGGAATATGATAAATAGTAAAAGTGATGTATATTGTCAGAACAAAGATGTTCCGTTTTTGACTGGAAACTAAAATATATGGGAATATGCTGAGAAACAAATACAATAAAAATACATTTCAATATATTGGAACGAATTGCATATGTTTTTCAATATATAAAAAGCAGCAATTCCTTATGTATTATTCAATATACTGTAATATTGAAATATATTAACAACACTGTAAAAATATTTTTTTTTGTTGAAAAGAAACTTGCTTGTTGCTTAACTTATTTGATGTGTTGAAGTAATGAAACAAAATTGCTGAAATGATTTGTACAGCCAAGTTGATTGTACTTTCAAATTTAAGAAAGAAAATAATTTTTTACAGTGTTATTAAAATATTTCAATATTATAATATATATACACTCACCTAAAGGATTATTAGGAACACCTGTTCAATTTCTCATTAATGCAATTATCTAATCAACCAATCACATGGCAGTTGCTTCAATGCATTTAGGGGTGTGGTCCTGGTCAAGACAATCTCCTGAACTCCAAACTGAATGTCAGAATGGGAAAGAAAGGTGATTTAAGTAATTTTGAGCGTGGCATGGTTGTTGGTGCCAGACGGGCCGGTCTGAGTATTTCACAATCTGCTCAGTTACTGGGATTTTCACGCACAACCATTTCTAGGGTTTACAAAGAATGGTGTGAAAAGGGAAAAACATCCAGTATGCGGCAGTCCTGTGGGCGAAAATGCCTTGTTGATGCTAGAGGTCAGAGGAGAATGGGCCGACTGATTCAAGCTGATAGAAGAGCAACTTTGACTGAAATAACCACTCGTTACAACCGAGGTATGCAGCAAAGCATTTGTGAAGCCACAACACGCACAACCTTGAGGCAGATGGGCTACAACAGCAGAAGACCCCACCGGGTACCACTCATCTCCACTACAAATAGGAAAAAGAGGCTACAATTTGCACGAGTTCACCAAAATTGGACAGTTGAAGACTGGAAAAATGTTGCCTGGTCTGATGAGTCTCGATTTCTGTTGAGACATTCAAATGGTAGAGTCAGAATTTGGCGTAAACAGAATGAGAACATGGATCCATCATGCCTTGTTACCACTGTGCAGGCTGGTGGTGGTGGTGTAATGGTGTGGGGGATGTTTTCTTGGCACACTTTAGGCCCCTTAGTGCCAATTGGGCATCGTTTAAATGCCACGGCCTACCTGAGCATTGTTTCTGACCATGTCCATCCCTTTATGACCACCATGTACCCATCCTCTAATGGCTACTTCCAGCAGGATAATGCACCATGTCACAAAGCTCGAATCATTTCAAATTGGTTTCTTGAACATGACAATGAGTTCACTGTACTAGAATGGCCCCCACAGTCACCAGATCTCAACCCGATAGAACATCTTTGGGATGTGGTGGAACGGGAGCTTCGTGCCCTGGATGTGCATCCCACAAATCTCCATCAACTGCAAGATGCTATCCTATCAATATGGGCCAACATTTCTAAAGAATGCTTTCAGCACCTTGTTGAATCAATGCCACGTAGAATTAAGGCAGTTCTGAAGGCGAAAGGGGGTCAAACACCGTATTAGTATGGTGTTCCTAATAATCCTTTAGGTGAGTGTATATCTCTTACCGGTAGACCTGTGCAAAAATCAATCACTGTTGAGTAGTTTTAATTTAATTAAATTAACACATTGCAATATTAAAATAACTTAATGTTAACACAAAATAAAATAAAATATTTGTTATATTATAACCAAACACCGATCGGAAGTTAACTTCGAGCCAGGGGAGTGCATCTGATGAAACCATCTATATATAGTCAAATATATATGAAATGATTTAGTATATTGACATTTAATAGGAAAATATATTTTCTTTGTGTGATTGAGTGAATCTCTTCTTAATGTACATTCATTTCAATGTTTCAAATGAAAAAACGTGTTTCAGTTGCATACTGTACATTACAATGTACATAACATTAACCATTTTGAAATGCGAGGCAGTTGAACTTGTCAGTGACTGACAGGGCTCTTCACAGATTCATTGATTTCTCATGTCCCACATATGACAGGCTTCTTTTCTCTCTCGTTGGTGCGCCTGGCACTTGGCTGATGACACACTCATTGATCTGTGCAGTCTCAATCACATCACTGACACACACACAGCAGGTCTATTTTTTGCCAGTGCTTTAGGGACTCACACTGCCTGCATACGTTGGCACTTCATATGTCAAAACCGCCTGGATGATCTCAACTCGCTGGACATTACTTTCTGAGAAGAGCAGTCTTAAAGGGGCAGTGCACCCAAAAATGAAGCATGTATATTTTTATTATATAATAATATTATTATATTAGTTTTATCTTGTGCACTATTCCAAGTCATCTGAAGTCATTCTTTATGTGGGGAACAGATTCAAATTGAATTCTTTACTTTTGAAAAATCATTCCCGCTCTTGCCTTTGAACATATGAATATCAATGCTGGTGACATTGACTAATCATTTTTACCCCTCGTGTGGTTCAAACCGGGTATATGACTCTTTCTATTGTGAAACACAAAAGAAGACATTTTGAGAAAGGGGTTTTGTGTCCATACAATGAAAGTCAATGGGGGCCATGTTGTTTGGTTACCAATGTCCTTCAAAATATATTCTTTTGTGTTCTGCAGAAGAAAGAAAGTCATGCAGGTTTGGAATGGCACAAGGGTGAGTAAACAACAGCAGCATTTTCATTTTTGGGTGTACTGTCCCTTTAACATCTGTTCCTTACACAAACTATCATGTGATTTCAAAAGACTTTAAATGTAGTATAAATACTGTTTAGGATGTTTACTGTGCCATTAAAAATAAGATCATACAGTTTGGAATAACACAATTCAAGTTTTACACTGAACTGTTTCTTTAAGCTTTTTACAATAGACTCTTTGTTAAGTCTGATTCATCTCAAGGGACATGTGGTCACAAAGCCGCATCTCCACAGATTCGGCATCAGTTCCTTTAATCTCTTTCTCTGCAGTCTCCTGAAGGTGAGGCTAGAGGTTAGCAATCTACTGGACTGTTAGCTCTTGCCTGTCTCTGTCATTCACGATGCCTCCGCTGTCGTGTTCCCCGTCCTCTCGTGTCAAATTCAAAAATGGATTGCCGGCCGATGTTTTCACCTTTAATGAGTTCCTATGTGACAAAACCACGTCCATCACCTGCCGCCCTCAGCCAATGACAGCACGGGCGAGGGAAAGATTCATAAATATTAGTCTCTTGTATATACAGTCAAAGTGATTATAGTCTATTTAGTGTGTGTGAGTTAGAGAGAGACTGGCATAACAGATCAGAGGTCCAGGGAAAACAATACGGTTCATTTCCACCTTCTGAGTAACTGGGACAGTGCTGTGTTGTGTTCAGCTGACCCGAAGACCATATTTTGCCTTTTTATACCTCAACAATGATGTAGTCTATTTTTGCACATTCATAACTATTATCGGTCTAAAAGGGTTAGGTAACCCAAAAAGGACAATTCTACTCTCTCCTGAGTCCTGTGTCTTTCATACAGATCCAATACATTGTGTGTCCTTACCCCTTGGTGGCTGAGAAAAGCTCATCATGATTTGTCTTGATGTCCGAAAGCACACAGCAAAGCAAGCTCCTTTTGTAAAGAGAAATGGCAGAGGCCAGCGCCAGAATAGAGCTCTGAATCCTCTTTCTCTCGCGAGTTAATTTAGTTGCTGAAGGCTTAGAACATGTCATTTCACCCCAACTCATAGCTCAGTTATAACATTAATTTATCACGATACGATCTTTTGTCTGTCAGGGTAAGAGCAATTGAGATTCTCTTCAACAAAACCCGATACGGCAGACTCACACGTCGCATTCATTGAAAGCACGCACTAATCCTCCAGTCTCAGCTACAAGTTTAAATAATAAATCTATTCTGTTCGTAATAAAATGGCTCATTATTTTACCAAGTAACTGAATAAATGAATATCAAGCGAGTCGTTCGCGGTCCTCCAGCACAATTAGGGCTAATATAATAGTCCATTTAAGAGGACAATTGACTTCGCTTTAGTTAATTCTTGGTGGCTGTTTACTAAACCGCTTACATCTTTCACACAGTTGCGTATTAAAGCCCTAAAGAGGACCTCATTTCATGGACTTTAAAGGTATCTATCCCAATTATACAAATAAGACACCCAACCCTGTGACTTTGGTCCGGTGTCATCTGACCGTCCACCCTGTGGGGATTGCCGATCGGCTCTTCAGATATACATTACCCAGGTCTCTTTGGGACTGAGTTTGTGCCACAGATGCGATGCAATATGGTGTGGGGTGCTGCAATTTTCCCTGGGATATATATCCGTATGGCAGGAGCGAATGGATCTTAACCTGCACAGTCTATTATATTGTGTATTAGGCCAGGCAAGGGCTGAGGCTATCAGTGCCTTGTGCACTTTATCACGATAATGAAAAATCTGCTGAGACGCGTCGGACCGCACCATGCTTTTTGCACATCTCCTGAATTTGTCAGAACGGGGCGGCACGGGGTGTGTGCCGGCAGCCTGAGTGAAGAACTGGTGCCGGGAGGAAAAGGCATGCTGTAAAATAACGTACGAGTTAATATTCATAGAATCTATTGGTTACACTTTATAATAACATTTGTTTGGAACAGAAACGAATATGCTTTCTTATTTAAAGTAACTGAAATCCAGAGAATGGATTTTATGATAAAACATTTCTTGCATAGAGTATGCTAGCTGAAAAAAAGCATATTTTCATATTTATACCTAAAATGTTTCAACTAAAAACATAAGATGATGCATATGCATATGAATGTTATAAAGTTATGAAAACAGGATTTTGTAAAGTTAGAAACAATACAGATTTCAAATATGAAAGGAACAGTTCACCATTCATCATTTACCCATCCTCAAGTTGTTCCAAATCTGTATAAATTTCATTTGTTCTGATGAACACAGAGAAAGATTTTTGGAAGAATGCTTGTAACCAAACAGTTCTTGATCACCATTGACTCCCATAGTAGGAAAAATGACAATAGTAGTCAAAAGTGCCCCAGAACTGTTTACCACATTCATAAAAATATCTTCTTTTGTGTTCAACAGAACAAAGAAATTTACAAAGAAAATTTCCCTACTATGGTTGTCAATGGTGGCCAAGAACTGTTTGTTTACAAGCTTTACTGTTTTTCTCTGTATTCATAAGAACAAAGAAATATATACAGATTTGGAACAACTTGAGGGTGAGTAAATGATGACAGAATTTTCTTTTTGGGTGAACTATCCCTTTAAGTCAGTTAACCAATACTTGTTGAGTTTGTTAAGCTTTTGGAGATCATGTTCCTTCCAAACACTTTGACGTATTCGCCTTAGCAGAACAAAATCCCATTAATATGATCCCATTAATGCAAAGATCTTTAAAGATAAGTGTTAATGGCCCTTTTGTGCATTTTAAGAGTGTTTGAACGAATTGAGACACTATTAAATGGACACTTGCCCTGGGCAGCCAGTGTGAACATTTGTATTCAAGAACACTGAAGAGTCAAGCTGTTCTTTGCGTTTAAGACCGAAAAAGCGATGCACTCTAATGATGATTAAACATGAACTAAGTTATTCTTATGATAACATTAATGATACCAGATATTAATGGTATCAGACCGGACACCCTGCTGCAATAAATTCAGAGCGTGAGTGTGTTTTAATTGCCCGAGCTCTTTCGTCCTCTGCTACGATACACAGTGGGATGACCTTCTGCATGATATAATACAGGTGATCGTCTACAAGATTAAAATCAATGTGTGGGTTATACATAAACACCTCCTCAAGGTGAATTCCTTCATTGTATTATTTATTTGTAAGGGCCTTTGGATAAAAGCATCTGCTAAATGAATAAATGTTAATGCCTCAGCTGTCTGTTGAAGTTTCAGAACTGTTAAAAATCACTCACCTATATTTGCATTGTGTCTAATTTGATCCACTAGTTCCCGCATGTTGTTTCTGTCAGTGATCAGGTGGAGTTTTAATCTCTCGTGACCCAGGTTGTTCATCTGCCCTCGGTTCCTGAGGGTTTTACAGAGCCAGAAAATGGGTCAGATTTGTGGAGCATGACTGAATCTAAATTGTTCCTGGACTCTATATCATTTTTTACGACTACGCTGCAGGCAAACTGTGCGGTTTGGGCCCTAACCATATACACAATTATTCACTCTGTTCAGGAAAACATTGTATTTATGTGTCATGTGACATGACACAGATACACACTTGGTGCCAAAGTCAGCTTTTTGGGTCTATCCACCTGGACTTCAAAATATGGAAATTTTATAAACACAGGCATTTTTTTTTAGAATTTAAGTAGTTTTATTTATATACAGTGGCGTCTTTCAAGGTCGCTTTACAAACCACAAAACGACAGTCACAAAGTATGTTTCATCCTGAAATGGCATTTCTCATTTGAGACAGAGCCGTTCTGCCGCAGTGGCGGAGCGAGAAAAGTGATTTAATTAGAGAGAATTACAAAGCGTTCATTTCATCTCTGTAATTGCTCTTTTTTGGAATTTGATGAGAAGAGAACAATTGTAGAATCGCAAAATAAATCAAACTCATTGATAACATTATAATTAGTGCAGCTATTGTAAAAAACCCTTTTAAACTGAGACGCACAAGATCGTACAGAAGTGCAAACAATGGCACAACGGTGAAAGCAAAGCTTTTATTCTTAAATTAATAATACAATACAACTAAATAGAGTAATGGACGTGACATAAAAATGCTCAGAGAATGAATTTGTTACGAATATATTGAACCATCTGTTTATATTTTACTGAACCCTTGTTGATAGAGTCTAAACATCAAAAAATGTCAGTCTATGAAAACATTTTCTATTTAAAAAAAGGATGTGACAAAAAAAGGACGCGTTTTTGGGAGACGATAAACTTTGTAGGATTTCTGTCAAATAAAATGCACAATCCTGAAACAATAATACCCAATGAATGGAGAAGGGATGCCTCTTTATAGAACATAAGATAGTTACGTTATATTAATTTTCATGTGTCCATTTATGAGGAATATGTAGCTTTATGGATGTGACAATCCTGAAAATGGCACTGACCTGACTATGAAAAATCATGCACTAAAAATAAAACAAATGCTTTACAAATTTGAAGAGTGATCTCACATGGGTATTTGAACCACCAAATGTTAAAATCTGTGCTGTTACCATAGTAAAAACCGCTGGTAAAAAAAAATTGTGGTAAGGTTGACATTTTCACGGAATTGCCCAACTATTTTTGAAGTGGGGAAGTGGGAAAGTGAAAGACAGACAGAGAGAGTTATCAATTGAAAAGATATGAGAAAGAATGAAATAGTAACAAAGTAACATTCTGTCATCATTTCTTCACCCTCATGTCGTTTAAAACGGTAAATAAGAAAATATGTTGAGAAGTCTGAGTGGTTTTGTGTCCATACAATTTAAGTCAATGGGGGTCAATGTTGTTTGGTTACCAACATTCTTCAAAATATCTTTATTTGTTGTCATACAGGTTTGGACTGACACAGCACAACAACACCTACGGTAAATCCCATGTACAACAGAAAACAGACTCTGAATCCACTCAGACAAACAGGTGTGATATGAATCCAGTCACAATGCTCTGCTAATTTCTTAAACACAGTCGAGCAGAATAATGAGAGGAAAGTTGGACTTCACTTGGCATTCTCATGCAGATTAGATTTTAAGTGCTCATTTGAGACCTCATTTATTAGTAAACATCATCTTGACCGGCTGTATCTATGCTTTGAACAATTTCAGAATCTCAAATTCATTCTACAGGAATTGAATGAGTAGATCTTCATGCTTAATTAAGCACATCTACTGTGTTTTTCTCATTATCTTGCATTGATAACACAAATCAGAGCGAGGAAATAGACTCATTTCTCTAAATCTATACCAGGAGGCAGTTATTATGCTAAAACATACAGCCGCATAAAAAATGAAGAGACTATTTAAAAAAAAAGCATTTTTTTAAATGTATTTATTGGTGTTTACTATGTTAAATGGTAATGTTTGGTTCATTCTGTGAAACTGACAATATTTCTACCAAATTTCTAATAAAAATATTGTTTCTATTTGCATTTATTTACAGTAAATGAAAACTGGAGAAACAGGTCAAAATAACAGAAAAGATGCTCTTTATTTTATTCAGACCTCAAAAACTGCCAAGAAAACAAGTTCTTGTTCACTTTTAAGCAATACAACAGCAATATTTATTACAGTTTTCATGTGTCTTGTCATTCTTGTCAGTCTTTCACATTGCTGTTGGATGACTTTGTCAATCCTGAGGTTTGATTTTGTTGAAATCAACAGACACTGGACTGGAATGGCCAAAAAACATTTAGAAATGCTGATCAATTGAAAATGAAATGGTCTCTTAATGTTTTCCGTGGCATTTGTATTCATCTCAATCTCAAAAAAGTGTTTAGGCCTACTGTAACATTTTAGTCACATCCTTCCATTAGCTAAATAAGCAAATGCAAAAGAAATGTCCCGGGCTGTATTATTTGCTGCCGTAAAACTGCAAAAAAGACTCACATTTGATCTTTTGAGCCATGTATCTGCCGCGTAAAAAAGGCTTGTGTTGTAAACTCAGTCGGTGGTTCAATCTGAATCTCTTCTTAATTAGAAATGAATTTGTATCCAAGTGCTCAGTGGCAGGCTGCTAAAGTGTCATCTCACCCATACCGGGGCCTATGGCATGACAACCTAGGGGATGTTAATTTGCTGCCTTAAGAGCCAAGGCCAACTGCTGGGGCTGTCACCTTGGAAGGACAAAAAGAGAGATGATAAACAATGTAGGGTTTATTCAGGCATCAGTGATTATAAATTTAATCTTTACCTCATGACATTAATGCACTGATATGGCATTTGTCTGCCAGTTTAATTTTCCCCTCATTGTTTGTTTATTCATCTTAGTGCCTAAAACTTGTTCTGAATACAATGTTCCATATGGATAAAAACAGGATTCCATGTCTGGAGGCAAAGACACAAGTATATCCATTTCATTCTCCACGCCCATTGAGCAGATGATCTATTGCTTATATGTGGCCCTGTAAATAGCCAGGACGCTCCTGACACAAGGTGAAATTGGTCTTCGCCAACACATTTTGAACTCCATCTAAAGATAGAACCTCTGGCAGCTTGAGTATGGCTGTGAACAGAGAAACTGAAATACAATAGTATGATTTTACATAGATTTACTGGTCAGCTATCATTTTAAGCCATTTATGGCCTCTTTACACAGCAAAGGCGGCACAGAAACCGAACCTGAAGCGGCATAAAACCACGAAAATGTGTATTTACACTGACCGTTAAAGCGGTTCTAAAGCGTCATAAATGCTTTACACAGGAATTAAAATTATGCAAAATAATGCTGAACATAACCACAAAAGCACAGTTCTAACAATATGCAAATAAAGTAATGTTTTTATCCAAAGCGACTTAAATTGCATCATACTGATTCTGAGTATGTGCAATCCCTGGGATCAAACCCATGACTCTGACATTGTTAGCGCCATACTCACTTAGCTACAGGAATCATGCATTCAAAATGTGCCACAGCCTGCCTGAGTAAACAGCCGCAGCACGAACAAAAACACTCCAAACATTTGTCCTCAATAAATGAAGAAATAAAACAAAAAAATGTATGTTTGAATTATTTAAAAAATCTGCGTTGTTACTATTATCCTAAAACAAATGTCGCTGTGTGTTTTTGGCTTCATCTTCACTCTCTTGCTTTCTGCTGAAATGGCAATGAATTATGTAGTTTAGAGCGGCTTTAATGCGCCTTCATTTACACTTAACCTGAGCCGCATCAGAGTCGCCTTTGATACTTGGATCTGAGGAGGGTCAGAGCCGGCATATTTTAGATCGGCTTTCATGCGGCATTGCGTCTATACACAGAAATTTAATCCACCACAGAGACGCCTTAACTCGCCTGTGTAAAGACGCCTTTAGAGAATACTACATAAAGTCAATTAAATGGTCAAATGGTCCAGACTTTCCCAGACATTTCAAATAATTATTTATATGAAGCCATACAAAGTTGTTTCTAAAACTGAATTAATGTTTTATCTAATATAAATCTAATCTGTTGCCAGATCAGTAATTTACCATCCGAAGAGTTGCTCTGCAAAAAAACCACGGTTAATTAAGTTAAGGCTAGAAAAAAATCCAGTGTGCTTTTTATATATAACTAAGCAATTCTTATTCTTATTTATTGGGAACAAAATCATAAGTTGAAAACAAAGGAATGTTAGTATGTTAGAGTAGTTGAATAGTATGAATGCACACATAGATGTAGGAAAGGATACATCCATGCTACCTTCAGAAGCCAAGCAAAATATATTTTTCTAAGACGGTGCGATATGCATTGCATTTGGACATGCCTTGATGTTTAATGTATCCATCTAAATTTCTTTGTTCTGTCGAACACATAGATATTTAGAAGAATGCAAGAAAGCAAACTTTGACTACCATTGTATTTTTTCCTAATATGGCGGCCAAGAACTGTTCAAGCTGCCAAGTATTTTTCCAAATATCTTTCTCTGTGTTCATCAGAAAAAAGTATTTTATACAGACTTGGGACAACTCGAGAACGAGTGAAGGAAGACAATTTTTATTTTGGGGTGAACTGTACCTTTAAGAAGCAGGCTACCAGCATCTTCTAGTAACGTTTCCTGCAACTAACCGGGATGATATCAGATTGTTTGACTATCTCAGTTTCTGCATCACAGCCCATCTAATTATGGAGAGAGCTGGCGGTCTCACCACCATACCCGTGACAAAGACAGCCAGCTTCTGATGACAAGAACATACCCTTATTATCCCCCAGCTGTCACTGAAAACACCGGCCCATGAACGCTTTTAAATAATTAGCCAGCGGACCATACCTTTGATTCAACAGAGCGGTTATCCAAAGTTAATAAACCCTCAACCTCTCTTGTGAGGCTGGTTGAAAGCTCGGCAGGATTCAGGTAGAAGGTGCAGAAAGGTCAGGTCAGTCTGTGACCTGCTGCCGCACGACGAGATCCCTTTTGGGCAAACACGAGAGCCAGAACAGATAATAAGTACAAAGGTTGGGAAGTATTCATTCACACAGCATATGGATGCTTTAATTAAAACTGAGCGGTAGGTTTTTACATGAGTTGACTACAACCATACAAGAAGGGAATGCAAATTATAGTTAGAAGCTAGACCTACTTAAAATGGATGGAAAACCAGTAATCAGATCACTTATAAAACCTGCATTCCACAGCATGAAACTGTTGATAAATCCCAGAAACGGACTAGGAAAAAACATTTGTCTAAAAATGAACAACACTAGTCTTTTCATGAATTCTCTTTAATTTGCAATGTTTTGTTACAGGTATTTCTTTTATAGATGTGATAGATGTGATCTTTACTTTGGATTCCTGCACTGCTATTCTTTAATATACTGTAAAACATACAGAACAGCATAGAACTGTACACACAATTCTCAACATTGTGCTAGCAACTCAAATGACCTCATTTGAGTGCATACAATGTATTTAACTTCACATCTTTTAAACACTTTTATGATTGTGTAGTTACCTACAATACATTAACACGTCTTCCTTGTTATAACCCAGTGGTTCTCAAACTTTTTCAGCATGATGTCCCCTGTGTAGGGTGCATCCATTTTTGGTCTTCACCAAAGACAATTAATGACATAAAACATAATTATTAAATAACTTTGCATTTGCATTTTTCCTTTTTTCTTATTTTAATTTAACTGAAAACATAATAAATTATATATTATGGTTGCTTTGCTAACTTCCCCTGATGTCTGATTACACAAAATGTATGATAAATTCTAGATTGTCTGTGAAAATCCAACTAAACCCAATTAAAGTAACTTTTTACTGTTTTCTACAAAAAAAATAATTCTACATCATGTAGAATGAGGACATTCTTTGAAAATGCCACCTTAATATCTTTTCCATTGACTAAGGACATGTTAAAGCTTGAGAACAATGTTTTCAATAGCCAACGTATAATCCTGTTTAAGCAAAATAATAAAAAGTGTCAATAAAATCCTTAATATGGTTAAGATGTATTATATAAAATAAATTAGTACAGCATCTTGAAATATATCATACAATCTAGTTTTCACAAAAAGTGCTGCAAAATGTTCTTCACAGCGATACCATGGAATAATCATCAGAATCAGAAGGGTCTTTAGAGAACCATTAATTCTTCATTGTCTATGGTATTGTGAATATAGCCTTTTTTAGATAGGCTATAACTATTTTGTTGTGACATAATGTTTTAACTTTTGAACTTCATCCTGGCTTTCAGGGTCACATTTCACCACCTCAGGACCTCAGCCAACAGTTTGAGAACCACTTTTCTAACCAAATTCATTATTCTTGGGCTCATGAGTCATGACCGAACAAAGCATAAATAGTATAATTTTAGATGTTTATTGATGCCTACGAGCAATGAGTTAATTCTGCTATTCATTAGTCTATTCAGAATGTCATATCTCCAGCCTCTCTGTGCTGTCTTCCTCCATCACCTTTCCCCTCTCCCACTAAGCTGCGAAACCCTTGGCTCAAGGTGACCAGCAGCATCTGGGACAATTAACAGCCCCTGAACTGACACTTTAGAGAAATGCAACCGTATGAAGGCGTGGCACAGTAGGTATGAGTAATAGTCGTATTGTGAGCGTGCCTGTAAGTGCGTAGGCTATACAAGCTCTTATAAATTTTGAACTATTTCTTGCTCTTTAGAAAACAACACTATATACTAAAGGAATAGTTCACCCAAAAAATGGTCACCATTGGCTTTCCATAGTAGGAATAAAAATTACTATGGTCAAGTCAATGGGGATCATTTTTGGGTGAGCTATTCCTTTCCTGCCTGGACACTACACTGCAACATAAAAAACAATATAACTAACTCAGAAACCAACAAAGGACCATTAAAAAAACCTTATTTGTAAGAGCGTATGCTATTCTGGAGGGCACAAGCAAATATTTAAAATGAACAGACACATTTAACTGAACGGGTGAATTATTAATGTTTGGATAACACGTCTGCCTCGTCATTCCATTGCATCTTTCTCATTGCTGAATGAGACAAGGCCCTCTTGACTTTTAAACGCATTTCATTTTTCACCACAGCTACCTGTGGCGTTGATATATTACTGCTTATTTCTTCCAGAGGACGATCCCCGGCCTGCCTTGATGTTTTTATATGCATGTATTGAATCATTTATCAACTTGCAAGTTCATTCAATAATATGTTTTTCAGGAACACGCAGAATAAGACTGGCACAATGATGATGATGGCTTTAGCCTGCCTCTCCTCGTGCCTGTGTTTTTATGAAAATGAAATGCATGTCATTCTGCACCAGGCTTCTCTTTAGCTGTCACAGAACTGGCAGGAATGTTATGAAAAAAGGACGATTATCCTACCGCACATAAATCTATCGGTGAGCGCTGGCAGTATTGAAGATTAAATCAACGTGCTATAAACTGCAACAAAGAAAAGATGATGATAAAAAGTACTAGATGTTTGGATTCTAAAACGCTTCTCACTCGAAGTTTGAAAATTGGGCTCTTTATCCGGAGATAACAAAAACCGTAGAGCATAATTACCCCAGCCTGGGTCACCTTGGACGTCACAAGAATGCCGTGCTGTAGAGACAGCCAACATAATGAAATTCTTAAAGTAAAAGACACTTTTTGGTAGAGCGTCCTTCTGGATAATCACTCCACAGAGTTGGTTTAATGAGACTCTCATGACAACCTCAAAAGCCAAAAGGCTCATAAACATTCAGATATTGTAGCTTAAATCCCAGCTGATAGAAGTGTGGATTCCTTCCTCTCTTTCTCTCTCTCTCTCGTTCACACTCACGAGCTTATTTTGAGGCACAGACAGACTACCTCGTGGGTATGTGAGGTGCAGTATGCAGGTCAAACAGGCTTATTGTAGTCGTCCATTTCCACAGGCCAAAACCTGATCTACGAGCATCACATTTAACAATATTCTCAACATTATTAAAGTAACATTATGATTTCCGGTTGTGTCAAACAGTCGGCGATGTCTAAAATATGGTTCTGCATATAAAAGGCAGTGTTCAAAGGGTTGTCTCTGTCAGCCATCTAAAGACGACAGCGGTTACAAAGGACTAACTGATGGGCCTTTGTGATTTATTAAAGTGTGAAGATCCTCGATGATGCTAATATTAGAGAACCATTCAAACAGCTCTTCTTCAAAGCCCACTCGCAGCCAAGAGAGAGAATAGGAAGATCGAGGCATCGGATGAGAGACAGAAATATAGCCCTGCTGTTAAAAAAATATTGAACAATATGTCTAAGTTGTTTACAAAATTCAGTATCATAGAGAATACATACTGTGTGTTATACCAAATTTACGTAAATAAATAAAATGTATCACATTACGTGTTATATAGATACAGATATATAGTTAAGTTACTCGTCTACTACAATCTCTTAAAAAACAACAAGAAAATCTTTCACCCAGTCCAATAATTACTGTATCACATTTTTGGGGATAAGAATAACCAAACATATACAGTCCAGTTGTTCGTCCATTCAAAGGTTGCCATGGTTCCCTCAAATCCCTCCTCTTTCAATGATTACATTATTGCACTTTAAATAAAAAAAAATGTAATCAAAAACCCACCAACGCTAGTAACACGGTTTATATTTCTGCTTGTGTTGAAGCTGAAGTGTGTCATTTTTAAATGTCAGCTAGGCTGTGGCAAGTAGGGGTAGGTAGGTGGATTCCTCTGAAAAGCGTAAACACTGCGACTTGGTGGTGCTATCAGGACATTAGTCTGTTTATTTGAGCGTCCACACCAGCTCCACATAGTTTATGGCGTAATGATCCGACCAATTGGAAGCACTCAGAAATCCTTTTTGAAAAGCATCACTTTTGGTGACTCTAGTGTTGCAGAAATGACACACTTCAGCCTTAAACCCTAAATCGGTTTATTAGTCTGTAAAAGCTCGGACCACAGGGCTAAAGTTTATAATTGGCACGTGGACGAATAAGTTCACACTTCCGATTCCAAACTAGAAATTCTCCCCCATGACATGGGCACAATGGGGCTACTATGAACTACCCTGCTGCCTGGGACAGGCACTAAATGGTCATCTTGTAGATGTGTGGGCGCCCTGTACCCTCTAGAAACATTGTCAGCGGGATGTCCCATGCAGGGGAAGATGTTGCACAACTCCGCTGGTCCGTACGGCAGTGGACTTTGAAAGATCGGCAGCTCGGGGTACGAGTAGGGTCTATGCACCATGCTGGAGGCCCTCCTAACAACCGCTGGATTGTGAAAAACTGCCTCCTTATAGGAAGGAAGCCTGGTTGACTGGCTGTGTCTTAGCTTCTGAGTTTTCCTTGTATGTCGTCGGAACAGGTGAGGGTAGGTGTGATCCACTGGTTGGGCGAAACAAGTGTTTTTTCTAACCCGTCCGTGTACGTCCACGCAAGGGAAGAGGTCTGGGATGGTTCCTCGTGATGAGGGTGCGGCCGAGGGTCTGTCAGCGGGGAACCAGACTCTGTCAGGACCCCAAGTGGCTTTTAGGAACGAAGGTCTTCGATGAAGCTTTCGTTTCCCTATCAACGGTATGTCATCAAGAACAGGGTCGAAGTACGTTTTAATGCAGGAATTGCATGCCGTGTCACCCGATATGAAAGGATTTTCACTGTATAAGGACGAGAGGTTGTTTTCATCAAAATCATTCACGTCTGCGCGAGTTATTTGGTCTTTGTAATCGTGAAGACCCCTCAAGTCCATCGACTCTATGAGGAGATTATGGGCTCTTTTTTTCTGCCTGTGGTGTTCGGTGTAGATGTCCGGCACCTGTAGATCTCTATAAGGAACGAAGGAAGAACTGGTATGTGCCGGATCAGAGTGAAGATCATGCATGGCTAGATGCGGAGTGCTCAGACTGGAAACAGGAAGCATACCATCGTACAACCCCCTGGTCCTGGCAGGAAGCGTGTATCGTAGAGGAGTGGGCCGTGTTAGGACTCTGTGGTTGACTATTGGTGGTGGGCTTGTGGTTTTGGCATGTTGAGCGAAAGGTGGAGTTATGGAATGCTGTAAATGAGGTATGTGGTTCTCGGTGATGTTAGTAAGGTAAGAAAAGTGACCAGGAACTTTCTCAGTGGTGGTCACCTGTGGGATACGTGCTGGTAGGCTGCCGCCATGTCTGCTCCAGTTCTCGATGGTCTTTGTGGCGTTATCCAATGAGTTTTCCACCTTGGTTGAGGAGACGATGTCCTTGGCTGTCCGCAGCATTTTTAACATGTTGGCCTGAGCATAATTGGCGGTGACGTCTGGATTCTGTATGCTCGCGGATCTGCTGATGTCTTCAACGCCGTTAAAGCATCTGTATATGCCCTGAAATGTAAAGCAGCATAATGAATAATTTGCATTGATACTGTGCATTTCTAGATTCAATTTCATGTACGTCTCTCCATTTAAAAAAAAATATATATTTTAATAAATGTATTATTTAATTTAATTTACAATAAGGTTGTATAAATAAACAATAGTCAATAAAACAGGTTTCAACTCACAATGAACAATACATTTTTAATTTATTTATTTAGTCATTTTGGGTAATGGTAATTGATATAAATATACTGTAAGCGCATGTACATAATGCGTTCATGTACATATACGTTTTAGTTATTGTTTAATTAATGCAAAATGTATTAATAACAAAGACAAATAAATGTTGTTAAAGTACTGTGGTGACACTTTACAATAAAGTCTCAATCACAAATGTTAATGTATTAATTAACCTAAACAATATATGTTGGTTAATAAAAAAAATAGTAATTGAAAATGCAGTAAATGTTCAAATTAATTATACTGTATGTTTTGTTCATTGTCAGTTCATCTAAACTTGTTAACAAATTGCCGCTGTCCTTCCAAAACCTCGGATGTCCAAACAAGCACTTTTTAATACTTTTTATTGGTTAGATATTTGCAAAACCCAGTGACAGACATAAAGGTGACAAATAGTAATGATTTATGGTAAAAAATACACATCACGAAATATGAAGATACAAGATTGTAAATGTTGGCAGTATTGTTTATTGTTAGTTCATGTTATCTATTACATTAGCAATTCAATCTATATAATGTGCATCTTTAGAGTAAATTATTAATGTTTAACAAAATTACAGATTAATTTTTATATTTACTCTAAATGCTAGATAGCAACACGAGAAGATAAAAGTATACATTTATCACTGCAACTTGAATGCAAAACACAAAAACAATTTTGGAATGTAAGGTATAAAGGAGGTCTTACCCTGCTAATAGCCAGCAGAAAATCTAAGTGTTCAGACTTGCGAACAGTGTGTCTGAGTTTCCAGTAAAGAAAATGTTCCCAAGCGAAGACCAGCAGGCTGAGACCCATGGCCACTAGCAACATGTAGAAAACACCTGCCATGTTGTCTATGTCCAGTTTGGAGCTCATGACCTCGTTTTTCTCATTCTGGCATATTCCAGAGAGCCATACTGTCTCCAGTCTCTGCGTGTCCCCTGCATGAGTGGAAAAAGGGTCAGAAACTATGCCAGAAAAAACAGTAGTCAAAAGCTACTTAACAAAGACAAAACAAGAGAATGTTATAAGAACCACATGTATGATCCGTTTAAAAACCTAGAGAGTTACATTGCAGAATGGCTCCCGATGAAAATAGAAATGCTCCCGATGTATAGGCTGTTCTAGTAGTCAGTACAATTTTCACTAAGCTTAATAATTAATAGCATAGTTACGTCAAATATTATGGGAGTATTGTGTGTATCCTTTACGTGTGCATCCCAGAATGCACTGTGTCAAGCTCAATCAGAAAAATCTGTAATGGTGAAGACTAGAGCCAGCATCAACAGTTTAACAGAGATGCCCGTAGTTTGCATTGGCATTACACAAGCTCTCAGTTCACAGCACACCGAGTACTTTATAGTGAAATGTGTGGTAGTTTCATGCTGGGCGAGAACATATTAAGTGTGGAACAGTTCCGGTCCCCCAAGTGCAATTTACCATCTCCCAGGAACTGGAGGAGAGCCAGATCTATGGGGCGCTTCCAGCGGGAGTCCTTCTGCAGAGCAATGCCATAACCTGTGGTAGCGAAGACCTTTCCGCTGCCAATGGTGACCAGCTTGCAGCCCTCGTCTTTGCCAGCCATATAATTAAGAACTGCTGCATCGTATATGAAGGCATCCAGCTTCCTACACAGAGGATATAAGTGAGCAAATGGTTTAACAAATAACATAATTATGTCAATACAGTGAATATGATACATGAACCATTGTGTTTATCTTCATTTAAAAGTAGTACTGAACGATGGTGGTACCAACAGTGCTATTTTGTAAAGGGTCAAAACTTGCACACGCAAACACTGACATAAAGTTGTAGAAGCTCACCCTGTTTTGAGGCTATTGAGAGCTTCTTCCACTCCCTTCTGGTTGTATTTTATCATGTGGGTGTGCATGTCGGGGTAATTGCTTCGAATGTTCCTCTCAGTGCTCCCGTTTGGAACCGTCCCAAAGCGGAAAGGAGGATAATGTTCATGGGGTTTTTGAAACTGCAACAAAAAGGAATAAACTGCATTTCACTTGTTGATCTGAAGGCAGGTTGCGGATTAACCTTGAAAGCACAGATCAACAGATTTTACACAACCACCTACAGCCCAAAAGCCCTAGAGAAGGAAAATAAACTGGGAAAAACGTTATCTTTAGGATTTGTTTTGTTGTATTTTCTTGCACTGATCAAGGCGTTTGGACGCTTGGATCTAAAACAAGATAAATACAAAGAAATGCAATTCGCTCGGAGTGATCATATTGGACTATTGTTCATTTTTCTGAGAATGAGAATGAAAACAGGCCGCAGGACAGAGGATTAGAGGTAGATAGTCATTACTGTGGTACCCTAGAGAAGGCTGAGGTCTTATAAATATGCATATCTAACGCTACTATGTATCACTGCTGGCGAAACTTTAAGTGTGCCTTCAAGCGCTTATTTTGTTTTTCTTTTAATCTACGAGCGATTAATCTGTCCCTGTTTTCCCCCGAGGTCTGATACGTTTGCATAATTTGAAGCATTTCTGTCGCTTCTAGCTAACTAATGAATGTAACGGCAATCAGTAATGGTGAGGTAGACTGTGAGGCGTCAGTGACAGACAACTTTGAAAGTTGCCAATTAACTGATATTTGTAAGCGTTTGTTTCTGCTACACTTTTCTTTCTTTGTTTCTTTGTTGCCTGTGTGAATTGCTCTGCATAAAAAGCTGACTAATCATCATAGTGATATATTATACACAAGGGTTTTATTTTCAAACTTTTGCCATAAATGTTATTTACACTTAAAACAGTGGCCCCAAAACATATAAGGAGGAGACTTAAAATATGCAGCCATGTACGGTATAAATTAAGAGACCATTCCAAATTTTCACGTAATCAGCATTTCTAGATGTATTGTGGTCAGTCCAGTCCAGTGTCTGTTGAATTTCAACAAAATCAAACTTCAGGAGTGACAACGTCATCCAACAGCAATGTGAAAGACTGGCATGACAAGACATGAATCGAGGTTATCATCACATATACAATAATTTCTGACATTTTCCTAAATACATGTACAAATATTACTGTTGCATTGCTTAGAATTGAATATGAACTTGTTTTCTTTGCAGTATTTGAGGTCTTAAGAAACAGAGCATCTTTCTGTTATTTTGACCTGTTTCTCCAGTTTTCATTTTCTGTAAATAAATGCAAATAGAAACAATATTTTTATTTGGAATTTGGTACGGATTTTGTTGGTAGTTCACAGAATGAAACAGAAATTATAATTTTACCAAAACACAAAACAATAAATAGTCAATTGTAAAATCAGTAAAACTGATTTTGAAATGGTATCTTAATATTTTCCGTGGCTGTATGTCCTTGAATTAAGCCCATATAACTTTATAAATGAAATCAATAAATATTTAATAAACATGATGCAGATATAACATATAATCAGGGCTTCAATTGTGCCGGTTAGATAGAAACCCTACAGAGATACCCACGCCCCCTAATTCCGGCACCTCAGAATTTACCAATTAAGCACTTAACTGCATATAATCTACATTAAAACTGACCACGGCACAAATAAAACTAGAAAAGACGTGCATCATATTCAGAGAAAAGTTATATCATAATTTGTTTACATTTGTTATCCAATGACATTCATGTTTTTTGTAAATGCTAAATTGTCACCAAAATACTATTCTGAATGCTACTTGGGCTCACTGATGTTTGGTTGTCAAAAGGTGTCCAAAGGCATCATCTGTCACACACCTCATTTAAAATTACAGCTCACCTTTTTGTCACTAAGCCCAGACACAGTGTCAATGTACTGCTCTTGGATCATGAAGGCGGCTAAATTGGCCGTGTAGCTAGCGAGGAAGATGACAGCAAAGAAAGCCCAGACCAGGACCATAATCTTGCTGGTCGTGCCTTTGGGGTTTTCAATAGGTACAGAGTTGTTGAAGACAATTCCCCAGAGAAGCCAGACAGACTTCCCGATGGTGAAGGTGGGACCTCCAGGGGCTATGAGAACATGAGCAGGAATGAGTATGAGATAGTATACAAGCACATAGTATAGTATAGTAAAAAATATATTGATTAATACTTCAGTTTTTGACTAACCTATATTAAAATGAAAATTCAGTCATCATTTACTCACCTTCTTGTCGTTTAGTACCTGTATGACTTTCTTTCTTCCGCAGTACACAAAAGAACATATTGTTGTTAACCGAACAGCGCCAGCACCCATTCACTTCTATTGTGTGGACACAAAACCAATGCAAGTCAATGGGTGCCAGTTAAAAACATTCTCCAAAATATCTTCTTTTGTGTTCTGTAGAAGAACATACAGGCTTGAAATGACAAGAGGGTGAGTAAATGATGACAGAATTTTCATTTTTGGGGGAACTATCACTTTAAGCTATAAATGATAAATGCTTAAAACACAAAATACATGCACACCCAGTGCCCAAAAATAAAACTTGCCAAAAGCCGAATGAAGGTCAAATTTAATTTTGCAAAATTAATAAAACTGACTTACGTATTACTATTCCAGTTACACTATCAACCGTTTTCTCAATTCACCTGCCATTGCATCAGAAATGCATTTTAAAACCATGCATACACCCGACATAACAGATGTTCTCATTTTAATTGAATTAGTCACAGATCAGGTCACGTGTGCAAAATGATTAAAAGCCGCGAACCTTCGCCAAGACTTTCTATTCAAGTTCCACCTTGACATCAGTTCTTGAATGTGGCTCGTGTGTAACATACAGCCATGTAAAAGCCAAGCAATCAATCAAAGTCAAATTAGCAAAGCGACAAACGTTAATTAAAACGCCGAAAAATGACCTTTTACACTAGGAGACAAGTACACACCCTGTCAGCCTGGTTTATGTGGATTTATTAGACCGGTCCTAACTATTCTTCTTCTTTCAAAGCTTTAGAGACAAAAGAGTGTTTGAAAAACCAAGGCTGACCTTTGGCACTGAGAAGGCTTCGGTTGTAGCCAATCGGACTGAAGTATTCAAAGACGAACACGGTGACTGCCACGACAGTCAGGCACATTACAAACATCATAACCCATACGGCAGGACTGTAGGGCTCTGAAAGAGAAAGACAGAGAGTAATTCATACCGAAAAACAAAAATCAGATGATTAACTGCCGTTGCTGATGACAACTCGCAAATAAATTTGTGCATTTGTTTGTCACAGAGACATGCCGCAATTAGCATGAATAATGAACTGATTCATGTTTAGTGTAGACAAAATGCCTCTGTTTGTGTGCAAAGTCTGAGATTAAGTACAAATTGTTTTTCCCCGTGAGGATTTATCACTGGTTTAATCCAACGTGGGCATAAAATTTTAATCTAATCACATTCAGATCACAGCCGCCATTGGGTGTAAATATTTTAAACTGTCTGCAGGCTCTTCTCATCTATAGAAAAGGGCTAATGATGACTTCTCACCCAGAAAGGCTGAAGGTGAGACCGTTCCGTTGCTTCTGGCCACCATAACACTAATCCCTGTTTCCACGAATGGCACGGAGAAGTCAACAATCTCGGACCGCTCCTCATTGATTGTAAGAGAGCCGATGGCCATATCTGCACGCTTGTAGAAGACCTTGAACCAGGAGAGACAGGATTTGAAGTCAGCCACATCAATACACACATGTCTGTGGAATTATTACTATTTCAGACGCGTAAAAAGTACAGAGAAAGTATAATTAGGTTAAAATCGTGGTAAATGTTGACCCAGTCTGTGAAAATGAGATAACAAGCATCAAAATTTGATTTCAACCATTGATTTCACTATGATTTCAATTTTTGACATGGTCTTAATCAGTATTAAAGATTTCATGGTTATATTTTGACAGAATGTTCTTTACAATATGTAGGATGATTTTTGTAGAAAACAGTAAAAACAAAATTACTTTAGCTGGGTTTTCACAGGCAGGGTCACAATTTTTCTCAAATCATTGCTGTCCTTCTGAAACATTTTATGTCAAATTCACAGTTTTTCAGAAAATGGAAAACACTGTACTTTTGAAATGAATAAATACTGTATTGTCCAAGTTGACAAGCACTTTTCAATACTTTTTATTGGTTAGATATTTGCAAAGCCCAGTGTCAAGGATAAAGAGTGACTAATAATGATCACAAATAGATCACGATAAAAACCACAAAATATGGAGATACCTGCAGGACAGCAGTGACATAAAAGTTAAAGCATTTAGAAAGCAACTAGAAAAATGCGAATCTTTTTGCTTTCACATAAGCATTTAGACTTTACAGATGACTTCATCAGACATTGGTGATTTTTCTCATTTAAGTAACTTGGAAACTTTGTAAAGCTGTTTAAACATTAACATTTTCTGAGGCACACACGTTGTTAAATTGAAACCAAAACCCTGCTACCTGAAATAGTTACATTTACGGTGGAGGTGGTTTATATGGTTGTTTAAAGACTGCTTGTCACCCCTTTTCACACTTTCAAGTTCATCTATTTTCAGTGATGGTTAATGAAATGTTGTGCCTTAGGTTGAGGTGTCTGTATGACTCATACAGCATCTCTTCACAAGGATCAAAGACCACGTTTGCTGCCAATTACATTTTTCACTGAAATGGGTTTCATTGCTTTAAAAGAGTGCAATTTCAGAGGCTTGACAGCTCAATACATTTATGGCATTTTTAAGTCATGATGAAATTGTAAGGAAAAGGTTGTTTCTTTCTTCGAAACATACAGGTACTCCACTGAGTATAGCAATGAATTACTTATTTTAACAATTTTTGAGAAAATAATAAAACTGAACCCGTTGCTTTCAATACCCCTTGATTTCCAGTTTCTTCAACAACAACAACAAAAAATGGATATAAACCGTGTTCTCTGTCCTCACAGGCCTCGTAACCTCGCACATCAGTGTTGATAGACTTGGTTTCCCGTCACTCTCAATCAATAAAATTTCATCACATCACACTCATGACAGAATTGAATTTCTTTCCTACAATTACATAATGATTATTTATCTC
The DNA here is from genome assembly GCF_024868665.1 of Triplophysa rosa. Taxonomy (NCBI): domain Eukaryota; kingdom Metazoa; phylum Chordata; class Actinopteri; order Cypriniformes; family Nemacheilidae; genus Triplophysa; species Triplophysa rosa. The sequence continues at coordinate 7,064,697 of NC_079907.1, read as the reverse complement.
ATTTAACCAACATCTCGCCCGGTGTGAAAGCGTTTAAGGCCTGTACAGTATGTGCAGCGAGGGGTTGCTATCTTTAAACTTCTCGGCGTGTGAGCAGATGCAGGTGATGAGATGCGATGAAGCGATCAGCAGCTGTGGAAGACACTTAACCACCGGATGAAGTGACGCTACACGCGGCAGGAGATCACAGGATGAATGCGTCAAGATGATTTTTTAAAGCCAGTTTTGCTGCATAAATGACTAGTTTAGCTGCAGTAATTGAAGGATGTTGTAGATTTTTATTAAATAGAGACAGAGGCACGAGTAACGTCAGGAAAAGTGCTAATTTAGCTCAATTCCCATGAGCTCTAAACTGTTGACATGTTTGAAGTGCGAGCGTGCTTATGTGAGAAAAAAAGAGAGAGAATGTGCCATTTCATACCTCTCCAATCATCCCATTCCAGACGCCCCGAACCATCTTGCCGTGCTTCCCGTTGGTGACCAGATAAAGGTCATATGAAAATTTGATGGTGCGCGAGAGCTTCTTCAGGATGTCTATGCAGAATCCTTTGCAGCAGAGTTTGGTGTACGGCTCTGTGTGACCTGTGATACTGCGCAAGAAAAGATCAAAGAAAAGTTCAACATTTACAAACATTTTCAACTTCTCTTCAAAAACAAAGCCAAAATTTTGTGAAAAGGATCAAAGCATGTGGTTTTTGGGCAACACAAAGAGTGTTTGATAGAGATTACTGATAAAAATTATTTGTGGCCAGGAAATGACTGGAATAATACAAGCATTAATATGGAGCGAGGCAATGATTTGTGTTGCTATAATAGGATTAGAAGACAATCGTTTCAATAATAATCATACATTCTACAGCTTAGAGGATAAGGAATGATTTTCAGTGAATAACTTAAGGACATACTGTAAGTCGTTCCCTCACACAAATCTATGGTATGACTTATATAGTGCACTAGTTGTATTGACCAGTACTGTATATGTTTAAGGTGCTTTTTGTCACATTTGGGCCTCATGTTGGATAAGCTCCCACATAATACAGGTTAATTAAAAACATTTTTTTTGATCACAACATGATGTTTTATGTTCAATCATCAAACTTAATCCATTCAAGTTAGGACTACATGAATGAGTTGTGTTGTGTTAAAATAAATAGTTGAAACTGGGCAGAGGACTTCCAATTCTCAGCATGCTTTGCGTGAGACATGCTTCAAAACGTTTTATTTTAATGAACTGTTATTTTATGTGTTCTTCAATTAAAAGAAAGACTTGTTCGTTTTTAATGTTCATTTATCTTAGAGATAGAAGAGTTTGTTGTATATATTAGAGTTGTTAGTGTTTATCATTGTTCAGAAGAAGTTGCTTGTGGTAAGGCTGTGGGAGGTTACGTTTCTAACAAAGAATGTAAGTTAAAAAAAACTGCTATTTATCTTCTGCAAGAAATTGAGTCACAATAAAATGTTTGAGTTAAGAAACTTTATACAATAAAATTGTTTGTTTAAACTTAAGTTTGAACAACTTGAACATGAGTAAATATAACTTTAAAGGGATACTTCCAAGAAACAAGATTTCTCCATGTTTTACTCACCATCAATGCATCCTAACTGAATGTGACTTTCTTCTTGAATAATAATACAGTCGGAGTTATTATACCATATATCCTTTTTCTTTCAAGTGGTAGAATTGTAGAATTTTTTGAAGCTCCAAAAAGTGCATCCATCGATCAAAGAACTGCTCGACGCGGCTCTGTAGTCTTAACAAAGGTCTTCTGAAGTTAATCGATGCATTTGTTTAAGAGAAATATCCATATTGACAACGCTATTAACGATAATGTCTAACCTCCGTTATCCCTCGGCTGCATGTGAACCTGAGGCTTGTTTTTCCGGCGTGTCGTAAGTTCTGGTGACGAATGCGGCATTTTTTTTTTCCAATAGGAAACCGTCTTCTCTGTGGGATAACGGAAGTTAGACATTATGGTTAACAGCGTTGTCAATATGGATGTTTATCTTAAACAAACGCAGTATCTCTTTATGTGCAACCTATTTACTGTATATTTTTATGTTATCCAAAAGTCTTTTTATTTAGTGTATATGGGTGATGACTGAATTATCAATCTTGGTGAACTTCTCCATTAACAGCTGCCTTTTTTAATTGCAAAATGACATTTACCAGCAATGACATTTACAAATAGTCCGCATAATTGTTTACTCATATCAGTAAGTAAATGTCGGAAGCAAAATTCAGACCGGATAAGGTAATAAACGATAACTCTCCTATTGTAAACCTTCAGCCATCCAACTACACAAATGGCATATTGGTTGTGAGCCTTCGAACAAACCGCTTGAAATATCTCCCAAACAAACCGATGGCCTCCATTAACTGTTAGCTGCCTAGAGCACTCAGCAGAGAAACTCACAGAGCAATAATGATATATCACCTCTAACCCTGCACAGACCTCCTGCGCAATGAGCTGTATGCGGAGGGGACGCGAGCGGAGGGCCGGCAATGCGAGGCTTTCACCACTGGCAGCCACCATAACAAAGAAAGACAAATGACGTGTTTGCAAAAGGTCTGGATGTAACTTAAACAAGCATGTCTCTCGCTACCCTGTCTCACCTCCTGCAAACGCTGCTGGTGCTTTGGGTTAAGTGTAATCAGTCAAACATACACACAAGGCATGAGACAAAGATGAAGAGAAAGTGGGTGTCAAAGTGCATCAATCTGATTCCTAACATGTAATGGACACAAACACTTAATAGTTTGGAGAAGAGTGTCTTAGTCAAGCATTTGTTGTGAAGCTGCCCCCCATATCTTCTTAAATTGCCTGTGCCTAGCATTTTTTTTATAAAAAGAGATTTTAGGCAAATGACAGATAGCACCAAAAAGCTATAATAAACTTATTAATAACTTGTAAGTTGATTAATACATAATGTGACACAATTTCTTTATAATGCAGTTACACTCATATTTACAAAAATATTCTGTGTGCTTAGTAAATATCACAAAAATAAACAGCTATATTAACTTAATAAAATCTTTTAAAATCATGTTACTGTTTTTTTAGTGTGACATATACAAAAATTGATTAAAAATCCAACAATTAATTTCTCTGAAGTTTACATATATTATTTAAGTTTATTTAATGAAAAAAGTATTTTTTAAATGTATTAAAGAAGTATTTAATAAACTTTAATAGAGACTTAATATTTTTGGTGAATTCTAATAGAAATATTTGAGTTACTCAAATTTACTTGTAATTTTTTTACTTATATTTACTCAATTTAAACAGTATATTCATTTGATTTGTTTATTTATTGTTTCATGTAAAATCCCAATTAAGTTTTTAAGAGTGCCGTTTGTGACTTATTCTTACTATATATGAAGAGTTTGTTTCCAAAAAGAGATAACTATAATAAAAAATGTGTATGAAATAAAAAAATATGGTTTTATTGTGTTTTATTGTGTTAGTTAGCTGTATTTTTTTGAGTTACTATGGCTTAATCAAAACAAACCAACTGCAGTTTGATTGATATTAACTGGAATGCACTATAAAAAAACATGAATTTTGAATTTTTTTTAAAACTGAGTTATCTCATTTTGGAAATAAACTCTTCATTTGCTAAATAATGCCATTCTTATTTGACACATAAACTAATTAACAGATGTAAATAACACATTTGTAGACCAGATTTGGGATTCCTTTCTAACTTCTCTCTCACATCGAATGCTCATTGTTACCACAGGTCCAATTAAAAACAGCTGTCAAACTCTCCAGAACTTCACGAACACTTGCGCCAATTATAGCATGAAGGTGTGATGGACCCAAAGCAGAGCGTCACATTTCAGGTTATTGATCATAGTTTCCCCCTCGGCCATCACACACTCCCCGAGGGGTGATTACTTTGTTTTATGATTTATTTACACTTTCTCCTCTCAGCGGGGAGCTATAATGAGGCTGTCATTTCTCTCTGGATGCAGCGCGCTGCTCACTGCTCACTCACCATGTGTTACCTCGAGAGCCACACAATACAGCCAGACTGCTTTCACTTACCCACGGGAACAAAAGACAAAACTTTTGGAATGCCACTATTTACTTGTTCATGTCTAGGAATCCCACTGACAAAGCAAATTACTTGGGGACCTGTGAAGTTACAAATTAAAAACTGCAAGTTTATGTCATAAGACATGTGGAGTTGGGGATTAATTACTGAAATGAGCCAAATAATACCTGATAATGGGTTTGGGTTAGACTAAGAGCTTCAATTGGATGAGCTTGTGTTTAAGTCATTAAGCCACTCTGGTAAATAAAGATGAGACGTTCATGTGAGGACAAAAACATTTAGAGCCTCAAAGGTGCCTGAATTTCAGTCGAATTTTACTGTTTTTCACTTCTTTGACTTCACGTCTATTTTTAAAAACACAATCCTATAGTGACTAAATATTTAATACTAAAATAAATAACTAATTAACCAATAAAGATTATATACATATTCTAAACACTGGTATGGCAGTAGTTCTGGTTTATTTTTTTATTTTACATATATAATTCAAATTTAAAGATATTTGTTTACCATTTTGACTCTGTTATAAATGTGCTATTGGTTGTATTCTGTTAAAATGTTTTTGTAGAGTTAAAAAAAATTAATCAGGAAGTTCTCCTGAACCAGCATTGTTTATGTCTTCTGATGTGGTCTATTAAATATTAAATATAAATACAATAATAAATATTTTTACTAGTCCCCTAAGGTCTTATTCCTAAACAAGAGGCAGGCCAGATGGGTGCCAAAGAAAGCTCAGCATGCATAAATAAAACATGAATGATATTCATATTGTTTGTTTTATAAAACCATAAATATTTTGAATGTTTTTATTTATGACCAACAATTCTATCAGGAAGGCAATGACCCCTGGTATTTCTAGACACTATTTTAGAGGGCTTTAATCCCCTGTTTTTCATTTCAGATCTTCTAAGAAAGAAACATATCCTCCAAATCATAAGACATACAAATGTCGTTTGTCCCTTCCTCAAGATTTCACACCATGGCCAATGAAAACAGTGACTGCACAAAGATAAGTGAAGATACATGTAACCCCAATTCCCTGTACAGTAAGTACTATATTGGTCCAGATGTACCGCTTGTACACCCAATAAAATTACCAGGTTTTCTTCAGCCCATGGTTGGGTAAAAAATACAAAATCAATCACTGGGTTACATATTAACCTATGCAGGTGGTTTCAACTAAGTTAACCCAATAGTTATGTTTGTACATATTTTAGCTAAGGTGACCATCAACCAACAAACCAAATGTGGGACAGTTAATCCGTTTGTGTGGGACACCATTGAAAGGTAGCGTAAAACTGTAATATAATAACGTAATGAACACGTTTTATTTTTTATTTGTTTTATTTTTTATTTGTATTTTATTTGTATTTGTATTTTATTTATAATGCATTTCATTTTCAATGCGTTTCTTAATGTGACAACTAAAAACCAACAGACTGATGAAAATGCGGGACATTTTCTCAATATGCGACGTGCGGTGAAAATGCTGTGCGGTACAACGTAAAGCGGGATGGGTGGTCACCCTAATTTTACCCAATCATACAGGTAGGTTGAAAACAACAGGTGTGTATACGAAATGGTTTGTGCATCTTCATTAAAACAATCTTCCGTTCTATGTTTTGCTTGGTGGATTGTGTTAGTGAACATTATTATTCTTGATATAATACTCCAATGAGGTAATTAGCTGCTTGCCCCTTAGAGAATTAACAAATGCAACATCCCAATAAAGTGTTTAACAAGCTTGCTGGACTGTAACAAGTTGCATATGTGAAATGACTCTTCAGGCATATTACTAAATGTGTGTGTGTGTGTGTGTGCCATTTATTTTAATTAGCTGCTCTGTTTTTGCTCTATAACATTAACACAACTGCCAAATATTATTTAAACACAATGGAAGACAGCAACAAATGTCTTTAAACCACTTTCCCTCTAAAAGGTTACATTTAAAAAGTAAAAAGTGAAACATTCCTTATGTTTGTATAATGACTCATTCTCGATATGAAAAGGTTGCTGGATGCTTATGTTATTGTTATTAATGGATAGTTGAGGGTATAATCCATTCAGTAGACACTCTTTATTGCTCCTCTTAATAGGAGACCATTAATATTTTGGATCAATTAAATCAAATGAGCAAGTTTGCATGTGCAAACTCCTTGAAAAAGCTGTGCACTTTATGAACTTGCAAATGTTGGTCTCATACACAACCTGTCTGAGGAATAACCTGACACACAGCAGCCACAGATGTTGACATTTGTGTTTGTACCTCTCGGTCCTGTTGGCCTGGCGACGTCAGGGCACGGTATTACGCACACAAGTGCCGGTGGCAGGATCAACGCTCTCCACGATGACAAAGGGCCTCTCCTCAAGCGTGGCCACTGTCAGGTGGCGGTTGTCAGACACGGGCTCCAGGAAGCTGCCGTAACGGGGCCAGACGGGGTAACGCATCTGCAGAATCCCACCTTCATAGCTGCCTACCTGTGGAAGATTTGTGGGCAGGTTTCAGGGTGAGGATTAAACTGGGATTATAATCAGCAAACAGAGTAAAGGTTAAAACACACACAGATGTTTGCTATTCTATCACGGTACGGTAGGGACTTTCTATTGACTTCCATAGTTTGCTAATGACATCCACACACGCAATCGAGCAAGCAAATGACAAAAGTGATAAAGGGAAAATGTTCGAAATTGCAATTCACGGTGTCTTCCTCACGGGTACGTTGTATTTATCATCCGTTATTGATGCATAATTCGTAAGACCTACCATCAGCGTGATGTATAATCGAATACGGCAAAATCTTTTTTCATGTTATTCTCTTTTTATTGCACTTATTTTTTTATGTTTTCCCCGAACCTGGAATGAATTTGTAATAATGCTTAGAATTTATTCTACTTCAATAATGAAGGTGTTGCGCAGAGCCGTAAATCTCCCAGGGCTCAGGGGCTCATGGGAAATCTTCACAGGCTGTTTTCTAGACAAGAAAAGCCCTATTATCCAGAGAAAACACAGCCCACTGGTCCAGTTCAGCTTAAAAGAGACTATAGAGAGCCGGTCCCAGTGCTGCCTCCACTAAACTTTCCCAAGAATATAAGCGTCACACTCAAATACCTAAGGGGGCAAGGAGTGGCACTGTAAAAAAACACAGGAGAAGAACATACACTTCATCTAAAAGCAGACTGGTCCGTAACGCCCATTAGCTAGGGCTGTTACCGTTTTGCTACTTCTCGAAAAAGTGACACCTGGAACTGACCGACAGGATTCGCATTTCCAACCGACAGTGAATATGAATAGTTTGGTTCCAAAACGAGATAACTTTTTTCTTGTGCATTCCAATTAATATCAATCAAACTGCAGTTGGTTTGTTTTGATTTAAGCCCTAATAACTAAAAAATACAGCTAACTAACACAATAAAACAATAAAAAACATGATAGCATTAAAAAACATGATTTTTGAAATTTTATCTCATTTTGGGACCAAACTCTTCATATGTTTCACACCATGCTTAAGAACTTCAAATAAAGTGCATTGTTGCATATCCCTTTAAAAGATGAAGACGGGAAAGCTCACGAAAGCGTTAACACTAATTGTGTAGCGGCTGTTATACGGCCTTGCCCAAATGCAGGGAAGGCTTTACGGATTGGGAATTGTAATCCATGTTTGGTTATGGTATTAGCTGTGAGGGGAAGTGAGCGTGATAAGCCTCGCCAATAGGGATTTATTGAAGGATCATTCATAAACTTCAGCAGAACAAATAGATTCAATCTCCAGGTATGGTTTACATGACATCCTTGTGGCATTACGTTGTCTCACTTGATCTGAAACCTAAAAACATTTAGTGTCCAACATTTTTTTTGTGCATAAGTGCATCTTAAAGATGCTGTGTGTAATTTTTTACAGGATCTATTGTCAGAAATGCAATATAATATACATAACTATGTCTTCAAAGATGTATAAAGATCTTATATTATGAAGCGTTTTTATTACCTTAGAATGAGCTATTTCTATCTACATACACCGCGGGTCCCCTTGCTTGGAATTTGCCATGTTGTTTCTACAGTAGCCCTAAATGGAGAAACTGCTCTAAAGAGAGCGTTTTTATCAAATACGTTATCTCCTTCGGCAAAGAAGCGAAACATGACGACATCTTAGCCCTATGTCAGCCTCCGTAGTGCTTTGAAAAGGAGGGGCGGAGTGAGCCGTTGGTTGCAATTCGCAACCTCATCACTAGATGCCGCTAAATTTCATACACTAGACCTTTAATAAATGAGTAACAACTGTGATTAAATATAGGGTTGTGTAAAGGAAACTGTTCATATACGTGTAAAGAATAACTCCAGAAAAAGCATGCGATTATTTTCGTCAGTAGCTTAACTGAACACTTTTGAATCGGAGACTGAAATAGGCTGTGTAGTGAAAGTGAGGGGTGTAGTAATTCAGTAGACTATAATGGCTATAATAGCAGGCTATTCTTGTTCTGAGGCGTAAACCAAATTTCGGTCTCAAGTAGTTATTTGGAATAGCCTATCTCTTTTTGTAGTCGCAGAGATATGTCTAGCATACACAGAACACTTCAGCTGTAGATTTCCAAAAGCGGTCTAAGCACAAAATTCATCAAGTACTTCAACTGTGATTGCATATTGTCTATTGAAACAGTTTTCAACCAATGCTTTAACTTAAATTGGGTCACAGGTCTTTTCTTAAGGTTGTGGACAGGAGGGAAAAGACAATGTTAACCCACATACAAACATGGATAAACATGGTTTGTTTAGTGAATTACTGGACGAAAAGAGCATTGCGCTTGTTTACTTTAAGACTAAAAAAAACTTTGTGAAATCTTTGTGAAATCTAAGTCTTTGTGAAGCAAAACTGGTTTTAACACCGATTTTAACAGCTGTTTTTTCATAAATTGATCTGCATCTTTTAGGCTTTGTGTGTCTTTGAGATTTTTCCTTTGTACCAACAGAGACACTGTCAATAGGACTGTACTTTAAAATAAAGAAGCAATGATTCATCGTGCTAAATAATGGCTTCAACACACAACACGAGCGGAGTGTGCACAGCATGAGAACGTGAGGCGATACAGAGTGTCAATGGGAGTGTGAGAGGGACTACAGCGCAAGGTGACCAGATATAGATAAACTGTTATGTCACACAGTGGGTGGTCAGGTGAGCTGTGAAGGCCAGAGATTAAGAGGAGTTTAAACTGAAGACTGAATTTTAAAGAAAACATTCATCTATCACAACTTTCACAAACTTTTAAATTGTCAGCGCAGACATATTTCATTCATGTTAAAGCGGTGCTTCTGCATCTCAGTCGGCGCAAAGGTTGTGGGTTTGAATCCAGGAAACACACATACAGATAAAATGAACATCTTAGCTGTTTTCACATTTGACTTCTTTTTTGGCAAGAAAAGTTGACGATGGCACCTTTTTAGTTAGTAATAAACGCTCGCAGCCTTGTGGTTCTGCCAATTTATGCATCCCTATCAAATTTTGCTACCTCCATACAAAACAGGACTAACCCCTCCCCCAACCCAACCCTTACACCTAAATAACACCTCCCCCAACCGGCAATGTTCAAAGATAGCATTTGTGCTTATGAAGGCAGCATTATAGGCAGTGTAACTGAATTCTATTTGAATTATAAACAGAGAGCGTCTTTGCATTAACCAATCACATATTTAAAAACTACAATACTAATTTCCCGCTAGAAATGCAAACAAAAGTTATTGAAAGTGAAAATTTAACTTACATTTATACAAAACTATGCTCCAACGGGCGTTTCGATCCGCCATTTTATTTTTCGAGCTTGAGCCTTCTCGACTAATCACGTTCCTCGCATGTTGTTATGGAAACGACAGGTCTCTGTCATTGGTTAGCTGTGAAAAAGGTGATTGACGTAGGGCGTTTTTTTTTCAGAAAAGTTAATGTTTTTTCAACCTCAGAAGACACTCTGAGCTGCAGAAAAAACTCTACAGGATAGCCTCTACTTACAAGACGGGCTATTTGCAATCAGTGTAAATAGACACTCCGTCAAAGATATTAGGAAATCATTGGGGGTGCTTTGCCGGGGCTAAGCAGTTTTCTGACGGGGGCTATAGCCCCAGCAACCAGAACTGAGAAGAGTTCATTTTCTTAAGGGAAACTCACAGACCTTCCGATGATAGAGATGTTTTGTTTTAACTGCCCAATTCTCTGAAGAGATTATGCAAATCTAAAAACGGCAACTGCCACATTTTGCACCGAATAATGCCCGACCTTGTGGTCCCAGGTGTGGAGAATGCAACAGGTGATCTGGCACATCATTGCTTCACCATTGAATCGGCTCTACAAAAAAAAAAACTCAAAAAAAATTTTCTCATCTGCGCCGTGCGCCTGATTGAGCGTACACTACCATAATCTAATCATCACTTGATGAATTACTGCCATAATCGCATATCTTGAGCCATAACAGAGCAACCTTACATTTCGTCAACAGGGCGTAATCTATAATGAGAGTAATTTACATGAGTCGCATGTGAGCTGACAAGAATAACTATTGTTTCTTTTAAACTCACTTACAGTATTTATACTTATGGGCAGCACTTTTCAAGGTGTGTAAATTCACCCCTCATTGGAGATTACGGCACAGACGATCAGACATGCCAGGTTTTTGTTGTGGCCTTAGATGACAATGAAAGCATTCTCTAATATCCGTATCCTCTAATCCACCTAGAGGAGGGCGTGATGACCGGATGTAAATTTGGATGTCAGTTTGATCTCTATTTATTCCTCTAATCTCTTTTTGTAGTCAGGTGGCGTTCACACATTGCCAGCCTGCCTACACATGTCCCTATCACAGGCCGAAGTACTGGAGGGCTGCTGGCCCTGTGAGGAGGAAGGGACTGTTTCAGGGAGAGAAACGTAATTGCATCATGACCCGATGGGGACAGTCGTGAATCTACTACATTGGAGGAATCTGTGAATCGTTTTTTCTCATTCTAGCTACAGTATATTGATGTGAAAATCTGCGATTAATAAAAACTAAAAATGTAGTGTTCTTGATAGATTTGTATGTTTATATCATCTGTAGTGTTCCAGGCGTTCCAGAAATTACAAGATGTGACTAATTGATTTTCATAAGGAATATATGTAGACTAAATATACATTTATGCATGTGTTTTGTGCACATGATGAGCTATGACATACATCAACCTTATTACCTTGTCCCAGTGTCTCTCTCGATCCAGAGCGATGATCACCATGGAAGGATTGGTAAGATAGCCATCAGAGTTGAAGGAGAGATCCTTGCGCTCCCATGAAACATTTAGCATATGCCTGTAAAACAAACCAAACACAAGCTTTGTTATGACGTCCGTCCCGCTACACTTACCACAGGAGTGATAAGAATTACAAAGTTTTGTTAGATCTGTGGCCAATTATCTTTAAATGAGCAAGCCAAAAAGCACATCTGAACACGGAGTAAGAGTACTGTAGATTTATCCATCTCTGAAATTATACAGAAGACTATTTAGCTGAGGAATGAGGACAGTTCGAATGCAAGTCCTTACTTTTCATTCCGTGAGTGAAATGAATATAAATCAGAGGGTGCAGAGACTAATACATCTACAGTATTCATTCTGGCCACTTTAATCCTCTTTGTCTCATAGACCTGAACATTTTTGCTAAACGAATTGTTCACTTAAGGGTGGCCACAGGCAGATCTGAACATGAAGCAGGATTTAAAGATGCCTTTCAATCCAACTGATGCAAGCAGCTAGTAGCCGAAACTCTTTTCAGATATGATTACATGACTAACTACACCAACAACCTTCAAAATCTAAAAGACCGTTTGATTTGATCATATCCACAATCTCTCAGATTTATAACAATGTAGCAAAGCACATAAAGATTTATTCAATCTCAGCAGTGATCTACAAGCTAGAGAATGCATTACTATAACTGACCAAATATGTACTTTATGAATAAGAACAATATGAATTATTCAACCTAACCATGTGACCTCAAATCATCCCACCAGCCTACTCATGTGTGTCATTTTTCCAGAAGAATATCTTTCCTCTTGCTTTCCAACTTGCAATTTTGTCAATATTTTGCAAATAGGCCACACTTAGAAAAGGGGGTCCTCATGATGACATAGAAAAACATTTTTGGATGAATGGTTCCATAAAGAACTTTTAACATTCAAGGAAACTTTGTGTTTCACAAAAGGTTGTGGAAGAGGTTCTTTAGATTATAAAACAGAATGAAAGAAATGGTTATTATAAGAACATTTGAGTAAATGGTTCTTTGGGAAACCAATTGAAGCACCTTTTTTAAGAGTGAAGATACAGGTGAGGATTTATTTCCTGTGCTCAAGAACAGTTCTGTATTTTAAAAAATGCCTTCTGACAGATGTTTCTTTTTATGTGAAAGATGGGCTGAAACCCGAACAGCACATAAAGGCTGGGAAGATTCCGGATGGAGGACCCAGTCACTCATGTGTCTCCGATACGCTTGATCACAGAAGGCTCGGAGAGGCAATTGGAACGCTTTTTAATGAGGAACCTTGACTCCCAGGTGAACAGCCGATTTAACAAGAAAATCTGGAGGATCTGCCAGTCTCATTACAAGGGAGGAAGACCACAAGAAAAAGCATAAGAATGCAGTGTTTTGTCTGGAAAATCTATTTATGATCAAATCTCCAGTGGCCAACTAAACTACAAGGATTTGCCAGGATTTTGGGATCTGTAAATTTGCCACCAACACATTGCTGTTTAGCCGAATTTGTCAGCAACAAGTTGGACGAAAAATAGGGCAATGGTGGCCAAGGGAAGACTAAATATATGACAGCTTCATCAAACATTACTGGCAGCCAGAATACTCCAAAAAAGTCCAAAGGGTATACTGTGATGCATTACTTTGTTTTTAAAGGACGTGATTTTGATACAGATCAATAAAATAAAAGGTACTACACAGTAATGCCATAGACAAACCATTTTTGTGTTCTTACTGTACAATAACCATTTCTTTTACTTTTTACAGTTTAAGAAACCTTTTTCCACAACAAATAACTTTTCGTAAAACAAAAGTTCATTAGATGTCAAAGGTTCTTTATTGAACCATTCAGCCACAATTGTTTTTTTTCTGTGGTATCGTGAAGCACCTTTATTTTTAAAAGCATAAAATAAAACGTAGCATTTTATAAACAAGCAATGTGGAAGTCAAAATCTAAAAAAGCTTTTTGAAGTCTTACCTGAAGAGGGAATCATTGGTATGAGCTTTGGCAGGACTGTTGCAGTCATTGTTACCCTCTGGAACAAATCCTCTATACTTGTGGAAACTGTGTACCCCTTTTACAATAACCGCCACACCTTCTCGAACCCTCTGACGTAACTTTTTCTTCCAGCGGTCTGTGATAATACTGATCACCCCCACTGGGAAACTCTCAGGTGGAGACACTTCAGGGTTTCCCACAGCCAGACTGGGAATGACCCAGATGTATCCAGGCCCCAGAAGTCCCACATCCGACGCCATCCTAAACAAGTACTGAGCCTCCTCGTGCGAGCAGTACACCAGGAATACCTGCGCATCCACCTGCTGAAGTAATCTGCGTGAACGGATGTCGTTGGACCCCACGGACATCTCGAAGCTCAACACATCCTGCAGCTCCCATAAGAAGTAGCTGGTGTCTGTGAAGGACCGTATGTAGTCCACGAAGGTCTCATAACCGGGATACAAGCTGGTGATCACCACAAAGTTACCCCAGTTGTACTCCTCCATCACTTTGAACATCGCATTAATCTGCTGCTCTACAGAAGCACCCATCTGTAGAAAAGTCGAGCCTTCAGCCTGCAAAATCAAAGCAGAGAACAGAAGACATGTAATCCCACATTTGATGAAAAATGTCTATAAAGCAATCAAGCAGGGAGACCATAAGAAATTTTTAACACTTCCCTTCGTAATTCACACTTAACACACAATAATAGACGTATAATGAAAAGACTAAATCATATCATTACATGTAATACATAAAGGTCAGTGTTACAAATTACAATGGCTCCATTTCAGGTGATTGGGGCGATTGTAGCACTTAAATTAAATTTGCCTACTATAAGTAGTTCTGTCATCCCTATGTGAAAGAACCACAATAACCACAACAAGAGAGTTAACGAAAGAAAGAAAGAAAGTTCATGAAAGAAAGAAAGTCCACGAAAGAAAGAAAGAAAAATAGAAAGTTCATGAAAGAAAGAAAGTCCACGAAAGAAAGTCCACGAAAGAAAGAAAGAAAAATAGAAAGTCCACGAAAGAAAGTCCACGAACGAAAGTCCACGAAAGAAAGAAAGTTCATGAAAGAAAGTCCACGAAAGAAAGAAAGATGCATGTTAATAAATTACAACAATTTAATTTTTTGGGGTAAACCATTTCTTTGAATACAGTTTCACAAATAATACAAATATTTTAAATCGACAAGTGAATGAGCCTCGGATCACATTTCAGTTTTACAGTTTTTTAACGTATACATGAGATCTATTGTAATTCAATCACTGCACATGGGACTCTCAATACCACTGAAATATCATGTATTACTGAGTAACATTAACCTTGAACATGTTCCAAAGCATAAGATACCAGAATTGGATTTACAACACAAAGACAATTCAGACTATTGATCCTATCTGTGGCAGAGCCACGCGTAGCGGTCTTGATTTATTGCCTGACTTTGAACCATTATTTCCCTTTCTCTAATCCCATTAAATAGATTTACACATGACACCTGATACTCGTTTGTCCATGCACCTTTTTCCTTCTACGGTGATGTGAAAAATTCATGCACATTAGATGTGCAGATTATACACTTGGCATGTGTTTATATGTGCATGCAAAATAATGACTCTATATAGTGCTAATCTCAAACCTTGATCTGCCCTTAGTTGAGTTTTGCAGGAAAGCATCCTAACGTCTGCCAACACTGCCAACTACGTTTACTTCCGCCGCTCAGCACGAGGTGTCCTAAACCTACAGGAGGAGGCGTTGTCCAATTAAGTTTCAAAGTGAGAGAAATGGCCGTGGATTTCTGGGAGTGTCAGGACCCGAGAGGTGCTATTCCAAGACTCCACTTCGGCAAGAGCTTTCTCCTTGACAGACTGATCTGGTGTCCTTCAAATAACTTCAGCGGTGAAATTAGGCTACCTCATGGAGAGAGAGAGTGCTAGTGGATGTCAGGTGCTCTGGGATTGCTCCTCAAAGAAAAGAAGCTGGCAGCGAAGAAGTTGTAAAACTCACCCACAACCGGCTCAGCTTTCCTGCGATTAGCACTCCTGAGCCCCTGTAAAACCATTTTCGAGTTATGCTGCAGCAGTCAAAGATTTTAGTTTGCACTCGATTCGGGCAACAAAATGGCAGGATTCTCCGAAGGCCACCATGGTATTGTTACAGTAATAAGGATTGCATGTACACCTTGGGCATGAACTTCATCCCAGAAGTCTCCAGTAGAAGTTTACAGTATTTTCAAAATGGAGCAACATTTTTTATCCAAAGAGACTTACTGTGGATTCCAGGACCTAAACATATCAATTCATGTGTTTCCTGGACATCTTGATCTTGATCTGATCTTGATGTTGCTAGCAGCATGCTTTACCTGTTGAGCTACAAAAACATTTGGCTTGCATTTCGTGCAAGTGCTTTTATACTTCATGTCATGTATATTTACATAGAACATGATGCTAAGTCTCATGCTACTGGGATTTCATGGGAAATCCTTTACCAGATGTTTGTGACTTCTAGTTCAATCAAGAGATACACAAGAACAGCTTATTCAATTGCATGGGATTTCTATGTGCAATTATACATGACTGTTGTGTTGTCTTGAGGTGGCATGAAGATCGGTTCTGACAAAGTCAAAGTACACAGAACATGCTGTCCCATGTCAATTGTTGGCTCCACCCACTACGCGCTGCAATGAAAATATATTTATATGATACAATAAGCATGCATTCCTAACAGAGATTAAACCATTGAAATTGGCTGTCCAATGAAATCTGCTTTTTGGTTGTTATACAAACATGTATTTTCTTTGTGGGCAGTTTTACTAACTAGGCATTCGAAAAAAAAATTGTGGAATGCCTGCATGAATAAAAAAAATGATTAGATGGGGATTAATAATTATAAATGAAAACAGGAAACATGTTTTTCATAGCCCCTAAGAGCTTTTTAAAGTTAAAAAAGTTATTAAAAAAACTATGCAGGGGTACAAATTTCAAGCTCTACAGTTACAAAAATATCCTTCAATCCCTAAGTGCATCACTTCTAATCCAATCCTTACACAATAACCTATTTTTTGGCTTTTTGTTCTATTTTTTATGTTATCAACCTTCATCAATTTGCAAATCTGGGAGTCTGAAAGGCATTAGACAAAAATGACAGCTGGGCAGGAAACAGTCGTCGTTCTCTCTGGTACTGAAGATACTCATCTGTCCCATTCAATTAAGGGCTATTGTGCATCTCACTTAAAGATATACATCTTCTACCATTCCGTGTGCATCATAAATGTTTTCAATAATTTGTGCTTTTTTATATTTCATATCCATCAAGGGTACACAAAGATGATGCAAAATGTGCTGCAAGTGGGTGCTAAAATTAACAAATTGATATGACCAAACATTTTTTGCCCTTCAGTAATGCCTTTTCAATTGAAAACAATAGTGCACCCAAAAAATAAAAATCATGTCTTAATTCATTCAGGTCATTTCCAAGATGTATGAACGTTTTCTGAAAGTGGAACACAAAAGAAAAAATTAAGAATTGAAGGAGGACTGCAGTTTTTGAAAGGAGAACCATAAAAGTCATTTACAGAGATTTGTGTGCAGTTTGATGGTGTGGCACACCAGGATGCTCCCAATACAAAGTTTGAGCTCACGCTAGGATTGTGTAAGAAAATATCAATATTTTTCAGTGATTAATACATTTGAATATGGTCATAGCTCATTTAAAGCATGTAAACAGCTTCAGAATACTTGGAGCACAGTGGCATGTTAACATCATTTTTATAGCATCAGGCCTACTTGAAATCTCCTTTTCTGATAGAAAAGAGTCATATGAGTAATAAGATGTGAGGTTGGAGAAATGAGAAATGATGACTGAATTTTCACTTTCGGGTGAGCTACCCCTTTAATGTCACTAAATGTACTCTTTGATCTCTTTAGTAAGGAACATTCAGTTATCCGTCCTTAGCATTTCAGTGGTATTTCTGAGCTGCTGATCACGTGTATACCATTTAGAAGCAGTAATGCTACCATAACTGTTGCTATCATGAACGCTTCTGTTATTTATAGTTTTCACCTCATGCACTTTTAGAAAATGTCAGTGTGAAAAAAACTGCCAATTTAAAAGTTAGACAAGTATAAATGAAGTATAAACTATATTTAGGGGTTTGCACTATTCTATCACATACAGCTGGGATAACATGCAATTGACAGCTTTTCTCAAAAGAAACGTTAAGACTGCTTTGCGTCCATTCTCTAAACAGGCAAGACTGTCATTTTCTGTTCAAGCTGCAAACGTAATTTCAAAGTCTTACAAGCTGTTGCTTTAATAGATATTGAACAGTTGTACTATATTCTGGATGTTACTCATAAATGTTTTTCAGAAGTTTCCACCCTTCAGTAATCAGTAGAAATGGGACACCACTGTTGGGTGCTGGATTTACATCACAACACCTATTGATTTTCCACACCTCGCAAAATCACTTTTCCACACTGCTGTTCAATAACATATCAGTGCAGGGTCACAAATCACATGTACATGTTAACATTTCTCAACCTCACAGTAGTTATCTTAGACACGTTGTGTTTCTTAAATGAGCTGCGAGAACGAGGTTTCTGAAGTGATTTCACAGATACCCCGGATTAAATCTGGAGTCGATATTTGAAATCTATATATCATGCCTATTTTTGTATGCGTTTTGTCTGCTTTCTGTGTAAGTTTTACCTGTACTGTAAGTCTTTAACCTCTTTTCATTATTTTGTTGCATTGTCATAAATAAAAACCACACAAACTCCACTACCTCCTTTTAAACACTCACCTTATGAGGGATGACAACAGCAGAGCCTCCACTGATGCCCACGATGGGGATGGATGTCTGGGAAGAGATAAAGTCTAAGATCTGTGCCACGGCTTCTGAGTCCACGTCATCTTCAAAGACCACACCGTGAAGGTTCTCTGTAGCCATAGTCTGACAGAGACGGGTGAGAAGAGCTCTGGGGTTTGTGTCATTCACCAGCACGGTGATGGGGTTCACTTCCAAGGGCATGTCTAAGAAGTTTTCTGGACTCAGACGGCCCTTGATCTCGCTGTGGTGGGCCGAACCACTGAAAACCACAGCCACATTTACCGAGGGAGGGACGAAAAACGGACGGCCCCGGCAGGGAGGCATCACGTTGAGTAACAGATTGACGAAGAGGAGGAGTTGAAGAGAAGGACCCCAACACCCTCGAGGAGTGGCCATTTCAGCCTCCTACAGCCTGAGAAACAGAGAGAAAATATTTATAACATATATCATATTATAACAATATTGTATTATTTTTTTGTATAAAGTTATGAACAAAATAATGGTTGTTAATGTATCAGTTTTTCACATTAGCATGTCATTGTTTTTTTTCCAAAACCCCACTGACTTGTTCTGTCATGAAACCAAATGACATCAAACCCAAAATGATTGACAGGCAGCAAGATAAAAAAAACTCCTGACACTTTTTTGGCAGTTTACAGAGTGTGTCACAGAGGCTAATCATGAAATTATCATGATCGACAGCCCTAATTTCAACATGAATTACCCACACACTCAGAATATTGCTGTCATATGACCTATACACTGTATACTGATTTATCTTACAAAGGTGAAATATTATGTAATATGAAATAACGTTCTCATGTAACAGATAAAAGCAAAAGTTCAATGTAAAGTAATCCAGTGCTTAAAACATGACGAGAGAGCATTCACGTGGTCCGAATGTCTATTTCTGTCACTCATAATCTGGGATTGCATGCATTCTGGTGCGCGTCTGTGTGACACAACAGGCCATTAGCAGACTCGGCGGGAGGTATACATTGAATACAGCAGGGATTCACAGCAAACCAAGCTCTAGACACTTCACAGGGGCCGGTCCCTGATCTTCCAACCCACAGATGGTCTGGGTCATTGACAAACTCTTTGCTTTGGTGAGGAAGAACTGCTCGTTTTATGTTTTATTTCACACCACAAGTCACTGCTAACTTTATAGTATGCTTTCTTGGAAGTTACCAGATCTACACAGATGATCTTTAGTCTAACCCTTTCCCTGGCATTGACATCATGTTCCGTCATTTATGACACAACGGTTCACAGAAAAGTTGTCTGTCAATTATGAGAAGACTTGCGTTTTTCCAGCTTTCCATGTTTACTGTTATACATACATACTGTTACACTCTGTCCAGATTGGAATATAAAGGATGATAAAAACAAAGTTTTTTTTGCTAAGAATGTTGTATTTTTTAAGAAACATACCCACATGATAAGACATTAAAAAAAGAACAAATGAAAATGAATTGAGTTTTGTTTAAAAGCAGAGGAGGTGTTCTCTTTTTTTGTATACAGTATTTTATGTTTATATATTCATACATCATTTTGTGAAAATTATAAAAAAAGCTTCCATCTTTTAAAAAAAATGCTGGCAGGATTTAAAGGGACAGTTCACCCAAAAATGAAAATTCTGTTATCATTTACCCAAAGAAATTAACCAAACAGTTCTTGGCCACCATTGACTACCATAGTAGGAAAAATTACAATGGTATAGTCAAAAGGGCCCCAGAACGGTTTGCTTTCCTACATTCTTCAAAATATCTCTTTTTGTGTTAAACAGAACAAAGAACTGTTTGGTTACAAGCCTTCTTCCAAATATCTTTCCCTGTGTTTATCAGAACAAAGAAATTTGTTAATACAGAAAAAAATACAGATTTGGAACAACTTGAGGTGTTGGCTGCGTTTTGTGTTGGCTGACAGAACTTTAACCCCACCTGTATGTTACGGTCTATACAAATAAATCAGGCTCAAAGGACACAGCAAAGACTTGCTTTTCAACGGCGATCTAAATCAGAATCTGATGAGATGCACTTGAATTAGAATCTTAAAGGTTAGGCCCATCCATCCACGCCAGCGGTTTACAACTGTGACACCACAGCCTATTAAACAATCACAGCTAGCTGCTGGACCATGCGCTGTAATTACTACCAATGATAAATGTAACGCTCACATTGCGATTGCTTATCATGTTCCATAAAATGCTCCCATGAATACATCTGGCCACTAACAGACCTAATTGGTATGTTGCGTGTATAAACACCACGCATGAGGATCTGCTGTATTGTTTCACCACGGACTTCTTCATTAGTAGCGCTCCTCGCCAAATGTGGGATCGCGAGTACTTTCTGCTCTAGTGGAAGACAGATGGTGAGGTAAGAAAATAGATATGCATTCCCATCGCAAAAGTGACAAAACATAACACTTTCCAGGAGAAACCCCAGACACTCTGAGAGTTAAAGCCGTCATGCTCACGGTTTTCATTCTTTCTTTATCTCCCTCTCTAGACGAGTTTCGTTTTTTTAATCCTCATTAAAAAGAAAACTGTTCAAACTCCAGTCAATTCTGGCAAAGCATCAATGAACATATTTGTATGCTCGTAACTCAATGAAATCTGCACACTTCATGAAGCTGTAGGGTTAACATAGCAACAGATACAAGTTTCAAGAGAACACAACAGAGGGGGATAGAGAGGGAGAGAGAAAGTGACAAAAGTAAAAGCTTTCATTTAAAAAATACACTTCAATAGGTGTTTCTCAGGCATTTTTTGGCCCGGTGGCCTCTTGTAAAGACACTTTTTACACCCTCACTAACAAATTTTACATAGTTCATACATTTGTCATTTATGTATATGTGTGTACCTGTATGAAATTTTGGTAACACTTTAACGCCAATTGACGTTTTTTTGTAGGCCACCCGTTAGCACCGCACTGGTTCCCTCGACCAAAAGCCTATGGATTTTTCCCAGACGTATAGAAGACTGTAAAAAAGAATCTCTGTGATTAACAAAGGTTCATGATATTTACACGTTTTGTCTATCAAGATAATCTTTACAAATTAACACAACATTTGTTACTTTTAAAGCCAAAATACAATCGGCAGAAGTAAAGAGCTAACATGAGACTATAAACAGACTACACCACGATTGCTCAATATCAACGTCACCACCACCAAGCTTCCGACAACACTTTCCAACTTTATTAAAAACGTGTTCCCTGATAAGTAATTACTCTGTGAATCAAACCCCATCCACGTTTTTAGAGATTTCTGCCTTTGTTGCGTTATTTGTGATATTTCTATGTCCCCGCCAAAGGATGTAGTCACTTTTAGTAACTTGTTAGCAACTGCCGTTTTTAAGACAATAAAGCTTTTAAAAATCAATGAGCAAGTTATAACTGGTGCGTTTTATGTCGTAGATTAAAACGTGAAAATATTTAGAGGTTTTGTTAATCACAGATCTTATTTCAGGCAATTTACCAAAAATCCATTAAAAAAAACCCTTAGACTTTGGGGCGATGGAACCGGAAGTGCTGGACATGCTAACTCGCTTCCGGGCTTTGCATACAAAAATACGTCATCCCTGAGGTACTCTATTCATGCATAACAAATGGAACTTTATTGTAAAGCGTTACCAAAACATTTAGACAATAAGTATTGAACTACTTGTTTGTAACACTCTTTCTTTGGATTATCATACATTTTTTAAATGTAATTTTTTATAATGACTTTCAATATTTTAAGATTAGGTTCGGGGGAAAAGGAAAAAAACATCATAACAGAATTTACAAATTTGTTTAGTTCCATATATTGTGTGTTTGTTGGCCCACCACACATGACATTCTGAACAGCAATGAGACACCTGCAGCTTTGCTTTGATGACAGCAAATGGAGCACACACACAGTCTAGTCGAGCCGCTGCTTAATATATTCACTCACCTGCTTTCAGTCTGTTAGATCTGCTGTTGATGTGGATCTTCACATGTGTTTTTCAAGTCTTTAGATCTCTTTTAAACAAGACTCTTTGATAGATGTTTCACATGGACAATCACATCACAGCTAGTGCATGTGTTCTTATTAAACTCAAACAAAACACCAAAGGAAAGAAATTCAATGTTCATCGATGTCTGATGAATAACAGATCCGTACAATCCGTTTTCACTTCAAAAATTATCACTTGAATTAATCAAAATATAAATGAAAAATATATTACTAATGATGGTTATTACAATGGTCTACGTCTGGCTGAATGACACGTGTACTCACAGCATTACAAATAAACACGAATCATCACAAAATTTAATCTGCACCTTCCATGTAGATAATCGCAGATAGAAATATTTTCTAAGTGAAACACCAGCTGTGGGTGCCAGCTGTCCATGCGGTGTCTGATGGGTGAAGCTGATTAAAGCACAATGGCTTTTAATACATTTTGCATCTGTAACTACAACCTTCACATCAGCCATTCAGTTTGGCACTGAAACCTAAATGTAATTTTAATTACGCTTACATGATTTAATGACAAAGAAACTTAAAAATTAAACTCTGTCAAGAGGATTTATGAAACAAAAAAATGTAGGCTATATTTAATATTTGCAAACTTTCAATGCGTCAAAACAATTTGGAAGTCAAAATTAAAACATATAAATCATATTTTTTCAGTGTTTGTTTAATGTGAATCATTGCATGAAATGCTGTTAAAATTACTCAGGCAGTCAAGAAAAAATGTCAACTGCACAGAATTAGTATCAAAATAGGCTTTCAGCTTCTTCTAGACATGGCAGAACTTTAAACGGTTTTAGATTGGGAGGAAAAAAAACGACAATAAAGGAGCTATGTGCATGGAATTTCTTACACAGTGGCCAGATGGTGGAAAAAAGCGAGAGAGCTGATGTGTTATAGTAGCATGAATTAACATCTTGTGTGTTCTATCAACGTGCGTGTCTCTGAGTTAAAATGCCACCACAAATAAAAGTGTTAGCGAGCTTTAAGGCTGAATTACATTTACGTTTGGAGTTACACTATCGCTGCTATTTACAGCAACAATCCCCCCAGATAACATGTTAATTGATGTTAATTCACGCATAGCTAATCTGCATTACAGAAATCTTTCTGTAATGTGGGACATGAGCTGCCTGGGATGGTATTGGTCTTCAATCTCGTAGGAGAGGAGTGGGATCATGGTAAGTCTCACTTTAAAGTTTGAGGTCACAAAGGTTATGACACAATCCCTCCCTTCCAGATGTTACTGGCTATTTTAACCTCTGTGTGAGCAACCGAATGCTGGCTGACAATATATCCATTGAACCATAGAAACCAACTTTGTCCTAAAGATGAGTATAAAACAAACACACAAATGAAATGATTGTTTATAAATGATAGGATTTGGTCTTTGAAGGCTTGGAGAAACATTTGAGACACACATAACACGCCCAGAGCCATTTAGTATTCCATACCTGTGTTCCTTAAACATTTTTAAGAGCGATCTGAGTTCAGAGGGTTGTGCAATGTCATGGTCAGATGCCACATTAGGGATTCTCAATAAATGACCATTGCATGCCATCACATCACCTGTTCTCTCCATTATCTGGACCAAGAGTCCTAAATAATCAATATATAGTCTACACAAACTAGATACAAAATAATGGAATCGATTCACATTATAGAAATATAGAACAGCATCTCAAGCCTAACATTGCCATTGCCCACATTTTTAACCTGTGTGGCGGTGCAGACGGAATCAGATGTTAATTGTGATGTATTAGTCACAGTCCAAACAGTTGTGATTGGACATTTACTGATGATCTTTTTGGAAATAATCAGAGTCTTATGTCTCATGAATGCTAAAAGGGTCCGGAGTGTCTGTCAGAAATAAATCACCTTAGCATGTTAGATCTGTGTGGTGGGCTCTCATTATCTCTGACACTGGAATACAAACCTATACATACACAGCATTACATTCCTGAATAAGTGATTACATTTTTGTATGTGGACTGTCTCTCTGTCACTTAATCTATTTTGGATAAATAAACAGAGATAGAAAGGCACATGTCGAACAGACTCATATTTTGTGGCATCTCGAATGTCATTTGTATGTGGATATAAATCATGAGAAAAACAAATAGACAATTTGCAACAGCCAGAAACTCAATTGCTCCCCTTTGACCTTGTGCAATATCCGGTCTACAATGTGCGGACATCAATTGCACGATCTGACCATCAACTCAATGGGTTCATTTTTCTGATATGTGTTTGCTAAGTGAAATCATTGAATTAAAAAAGGACCTTTGCCACCTTTACAATCATGTACAGATTCCACAAAAAAGTTATCACCTTTACATGATAAACTGTTGCATTCTATCTCTCTTGCCATAAATAACACCCTCAGTTTTCCCTTTCCTTTCTCCCGTTTTCAATTGTGTGGAAACAGCACCGGTGTCTCAGTTAGATCGAGACAGACAGTGAACTGATATATGCACGCCACTGACATT
The DNA here is from genome assembly GCF_024868665.1 of Triplophysa rosa. NCBI lineage: Eukaryota > Metazoa > Chordata > Actinopteri > Cypriniformes > Nemacheilidae > Triplophysa > Triplophysa rosa. The sequence continues at coordinate 7,040,053 of NC_079907.1, read as the reverse complement.
CCCAATGACAAAAAGTCCCAGTGCAGGTATGTGTCTGGACCGCATGTGTCAGAAAGCATTTAGATCTTGGAAAACCTGTTCACCCGTTTCTGCAACCACGAGAGAGAGTGACGCTCCACCTGTTAACCACGGCGGCTTTAGCCCTATAGGCATACTTCCCCCGCCACGCACTAAACCTACAGACAGAATTACGCTCTCTGTTGACACGTGTCCCTGAAACTGAGCGCATTTTTCTACAGAGGGGCTGTACGTTTCCCCAGAGTTAACAATCAACACAGACAGATTCAATGAAAAGGAGTTTCTTTACCTGTGCCGTCTGAATGCATTCGAGCCCGACCCCAAGCTGTACATGCTCGTGCTGCCTGTCTCCGTCTTCCCTCCTTCCCTCCTTTTGGCCTCTTCTATCTTTCGCACCGTCTCTCTCACCTTCTCTCGACACTTGTGCGAGTCTACTTGTGCGGCAGCTGACGACCCCGCTGTGTTGATGGCATTTCTCTCTCTCTTCCTGGCAAAGAGGGTCAAACTGAAGATGGTGTCAGTGACACAGTGAAAAAAGCTATTGGGGACTGAGTGAGAAATAGAGAGACAAGTGTCCAAAAAAAGAGGATGAAGCAGCTGTTAGCAGCTCGAGACAGCGATGAGAGGCAGCTGGAGAGTCGCAGTTGTGATCTCTGACTGTGGAAAGGTGCGAGAGCAGGTGGGGAGCTGCGCTCAAGAGCGTGCGGTGACTCCCTTGCGCGTCTGTGTGAATGCGTAAGGTTGTGTCTCACTCTATAAATCCTGAATCTCACGTGGATCTTGTTTACCTGTGTGGTAAATAACAATATTTGTAATATAGTACGCTAACTGAAACCCTCAAGCGAAGTTTCTTTTTTGAATCAAGTTTGGCTTTCTGAGCTCAAAAACAGATGCTGTTTATGTGAGAGAGTTCTGGGGTGGACTAACCCTCAATCAGACCGCTCATCCAAAGACTCCGCCCGCTCCGTCACAACCAACCCAGTTCTTCAACCTTGGGGAATAATCATGATGGAATGATGATACTGAGAAGAGAGTACAGCTGATTAAAATAGATTCACATGAAAGACAGGAGCTGACCTTTGGTTTTGTTGGTGGGGACTGATTTTGAGGAATAAGTCCATACAGATGCTTTTCAATTAGTTGCAATGAATTTCCTTCGCTTGCTTTCTTCCGTATCCTTTAAATCCGCAGGTGCCTCTCCAACGAAATCCAAAAAGTTTCAGTTGAGCTGTGGATCATGAAACCAATCCAAAACAAATACCCAATTCAAAATTCAGATATGATGTTTGTCCAGTTTGTAGAGCAGATGTGCACCTCATCTGTTTGATGCGATCTGCCTTCTGCTCTCCAGACCACAGAACAAGCTTCTGATACCTAATCATGATGCTGTACAGATTTATCCTGCCTCCACTCCCCCCTCCTCATTTATTCGCTTTTATTCTCTCTTTTTCTCTCTCTCTCTCTCTCCATCCTGATCTCCTTCTCACTGCATTTATCCAATCGTTTATTTCTCCTTTTGAAACTGTTGGTTCTCTCTACCGCCTTTGTTTTTCTGCCTGTCCTTCCCACATTTTTTTTTATTTGGTACTTCTGCAATTTAAAGCCTGTCTTTTCATTTCAAGCCTTTCTGCCTCATGTCATTCTTATAGAGATAAGCAGGTCTGACTTACAAGATGCTTCAAGCTGTTGATTCTTTCTCTGTCTCTGTCTCTTTCTTTTTAGTCTGTCTCCCTCTCCCTCTCTCTCTCTTGCTCTTGCTCTCTCACGCTGTCTCTGACACTTGTAGTCATCCCTCAACCTTGTCTGTCCTTCAGGTCTGAGGTTGATCCGAATGCAGTTTTGTCCTCTTTAGCTGGAGGGCTATTACCAAATCTCTCCACGTTCTCAACACAAACAAAAACACAGACAGACCTTCAATGTTTTCATTCGAGGTTAATGATATTTTCTATCCCCTAACCTCTCCCCTAAGCTTACCCTTCACACAAACCTGTTGACATTTTTAGATGTAAGGTAAAAACATATTTTTTACAAGCATTTTGCTTGTGAGAGCCACAAAAATGCCATCGAAAAGTTTGAATCGAATGGTTTATTATATTTATCAGGACATTTTTTTCCAATTATAGTCAAACATGTACACACACACACCGTTTCTACTGCCATGGTGATGACTTTCCATTAACTTCTATTTACGATCCAAAATTAGCACTCAACAAGCACCAAATAGGAGTAAAACTTTAGGTACTGCAAGATAATTTATGGATTTTATCAAATTGTAACAATGATATTTGACAGTTCATATTTTTGTGACTTGTAATTTCATAGCAGGCAGTATATACGGAACCTCATATTTGATAAGCCACACAGAAAGCTTAAAACGTTAATGTAGTTTTAAATTAAAAGATAAAAGGATGAAAGTGAAGTTAATTTTGTGATTAATTTCAGTAGCAAATTGAACAAATCTAATATAATTTAGCCAAGTTTTGTACAGCTGACAATGCAAATTAAACTTTTCACCTGCAAGAAAGATATTTGCTGTGACACCACTAGTGTAACTCACTCTACTGTAACCAGAATAAAAACATACAGACAGCATTGAATGGCAGGAGCCTAGTGTTAAAGCAGACTCAAACAATTCAGGAATAAATTCTGCCCATCGACTTCCAGTTTGACTGTCGACATCTTAATATGATGTTCTACAGTATATATAGAGTAATATAATTCACTATTACAAAAACCCAAAGTTGATCTTTTTTGAGCTCTCTGTGTCTCATTTCATCTCCAGTCTTCTCAAAAGGAACTCTTTAAATTGTCTAAATCACTTTGTGCACATGGCAGGTTTTAAGAAACTAAAAATATCATGGTGCTATTTTAGAAGAGGCCAGGTGTCACGAGAAACTGACAGCAAAAGAATCCGGTGTGACTCTGCTTTAAACATGCTCAAGCTAAACTGTGCACAAATTTGACACGTCAGATTTGCTTACAACACATGAGCTCATTTCCAAAACCTAGTGAGCTGTATATAGGCAGTATTCCAACCTCATAGCAGCTTACTGTGTTTTGTAAGAAAGCAAGGGTGTTTTAGGGGATTTAAACACAGACCTAATGTAAAAATAAAGTTAACCTTGTGCATAATGTAATATGACATCATACTGTAGGACAGCTGCAAAGGCTAAAAATGGAAAAATTACTTATACATTCCCATGATTCATATGTGTTAAACAAACATAAAGTACGCAAGTTTCTGAGTGCCGTTCTCTAACCATGTTTCTGAATGCCTTTTGCAAGAAAGAGAATGTACATCATTTTTTGTCTGTAACAGCATCAACCAATTCTGAAAGAGGAAAGATTTTAATGGAAGGTTAATTCCACCACAATTAAACAACTAAAAAAGATGTTTACCGAATGCTGTCGGCATCCAAAGCTCCAGAAATTTAGGAACGCATTATGTCTTTATGATTAAAAGCAGTGAGATGTAGAGAGACATTGTGTGTAATAAAATTAATCTGTGCTTCTGCTTGAATGTCAATATTATTAATCTTATTGTGGAAGTCAAGGTGCTGCACTTTCTCTTATTATCTGAGTCTTTAGATCCGAGCAATTTAGTGAGCTATAAGGGTGAAATAAAATAAAATTCATCATCACAGCGCCTACATTTGTGAAATAATTGCTTGTTATTTATGGTGAAATGGGTTATTGAGTAGCAAAATGTGACCTTTTTGCCCATCTATAGCGTGTAGTGACACAAAATCTCTTGTTCAGCTATAAAACTTTCTCAAAGGTGTGAACTAGAATGCATTAGCTTCCCAAGATGCAGCTGGTTGGCCCTGGGGAAAAATGGTGTGTGGTCAAGTGTCCCTGAGGGCTCAGGTGGAAGCTGCCTGTCCATCAGGTGTCTTAGCTTCAGCAGCCAACATGCCAAAGGCTGAAAACTGCCAGCCTCACGCTGTATCAGATGGACTGCAAAATAAGAAAATAGCAACACTGAGTAAATATATAAATATTGCTTTGCACATAAATAAATCCAGTCTGTTGTCTTTCATCTATGAAATGTGACATTCAGGATTTAAAAAAATAGCACATGGCTATTTTTAGATAAGCTTTAGTAAGAGAAGCCAGAAAATAAGAAAACGAGCATTGGGGTTAACTTTGTTGTTAAATCTCCCCTGAGAGGCTGCTGGAAAAATCAAAGGAGTCTTGATTCTGACTGTAACTTAGCTTCAAACCCTTAACATCTCACAGCGTTTTACAAACAATATTAACATATCAGACGATAGCTAAAGTTGAGTTTGGAAATGACAACTCAGTCACATGACACAACATTTCAGTGACAACAAGACACAGTAAAATATTCACTGAATATGTATACACACTTATTCATCACCACTCACAAATAATAATAAGCTGGATATAAAGAAACATTACACTGTTATTCATTCAGATAAAACGTAAAAATACTTTATCTTGTTCCAATCCCACATGAAGTTCATTCATGAAACACCATGGGAGACCAAAAAAGTTCCAAAAAGCACCAGTTATGACTCAGGAACTATTTTCCATGACTTTCTCAAATCTTGAAAACAGATCTCAAAACAGTTGTAACATTTATGAAAAAAATCTGATTGTTCAGATGTGTTTGAAACACAAGTTACTCTACAGCTAAAGTACGTTACAGTAACGTAATATCAGAAAATTTTACCATAAAACAGATTTTTATACATAAAGTATGAGTTGAGAGTTGGTGCATATTAACATTACGTTTGGATGGTTAGTCGTGTTATTAAATATTATTTAACAAGCAGAAACAGTTAAACATATGTTGTTATACAGGTATTTGTGGCACAAATTTCCATTACTTTTCTAAAACTTTCTTGCTTTATTAACATTTCAAAACTTTTCCAGGCCTGGAAATAGCCATTTTAAAATTCTATGACTTTCCAGGTTTTTCATGACCGTACGAACCCAGTAGCTAATTCTCAGTGGAATCATCTTGCTGCCATCTATAATAGACCTGGACCGGAAAAAAGATCATAAAGAGAAAAGGGACAACTGAGTGATTTAAACCGACCTTTGCTTCATTCATATGTGAATGCGTATAGAGCTTAAAGCTTCATTACTATCCAGAGAGATTCTTCACTGTAGCGGTGACCAAGGGACACGAAACTTCTTGACAGTCACTACACACACCTCAGACAACAGAACTCCTTAAGCTTTTAAAACCCATGATTAGGATCATTTTTCTCATTTCTAATCCCTTATCCAATTCTCATTAGTAGATATTAGAAAATTATGAACTTTTAAGTACACTCTAGATTTGCACGTGATACGCTTATGCACACGAAAGGCTTACATGTGAATGTACAAGTGCTTTTCTGTCTTCATCCCTTTGTTTAAGTTCACGAACCAAAACATTTCAGTTCAGGGTTCAACCTTCATCAATTACTCTGGAGACCAAACACAGACATTTTATAAACTGAAATCGTGTTGTGAATGAATATGAACAGGTCACATGGAGATACGAGGAGAAGGAAGAACGAATGTATCGTATGTCCTTTTAAATATTTCAGAGTCACGAGTGTTCAGTGCTCTTTAGATACACAGGCTACCTGGTGATCTAGTTTCCAAAAATAGCACCTTAACATGGTTTGACAACTCCATTAAACCGCAGGTGAATTAATTGCAAATTAATTATTAACATTCAACTGTAACATAGTTGATATTCTCACTTTAATAAGGACAGGGATTTTCACAAGGATTGCAGCGACAGAGGCACAGACAACTGGACTAACTTAATGATCATACAGTCTGAAGTATCTCTTTGTGCTGGCCAGATGGCTGTCTGCAAGGTGGAATGAGCTTGGACTCCATATGCGCAGCCACACCTGTGGACTATCTGTCTGTTTTTTTGCTCTTAGTCAGAGAGCGGCCTAAGACAAAGTATCCAAATACTGTGGCTCAGTGCGGCACATCTTACCTGACCATTAGGACAACATAGCCTGGAGTGAAGGACTGACTATGCAAATTCATTTGATATAATCACCACAAGAATAGATCTAGAATTTATCAAAGCCTGAAATTTATGTTTTTGACATGAACCATGTTGAAGCAACATTTAATATACATAGAGAGACTCGCAATGAATATTTCATTAGGGTGCAAACAGTATCTATGAAAAAATAACACATAAAAAATTACCCGTTCAAGGTTTCATGACAGTTACGAGATAAGCAGGAAACAAGTAACAACTTGTAAAATAAACGTAACATCGTATGGTTCAGAGGTGTATAAAGACCTTACATAATAAACCGTTATGTTTTTATTTCCTTAGAATACACAGCGGGTCCACGTACATAGAATTCACCATGTTGTTTCTACAGTAGCCTTAAATGGACAAACTGCTTCACAGAGCGCTTTTCATAAATATGTCATTCGGCAAAGAAGTGAAAACGTGACAACATCTTTGTCCTGTGTCAGACACAATAGTGCTTCGAAAGGGAGGGGTGAGAGGTGAACAAAGCCATTGGTTGCGATTCGCAACCTCACCGCTAGATGCCGCTAAATCTACACACAGAACCTTTAATAGGGTGACAGAAAATGATATGCTGAATACATAAATAATAATACAAAGAACCACAAAATGTTTGGGAAGGGAGGAAAAAATGTCACTGTCAGACTGAAACCTAGTTTTTTAAATATTTTAAGATTTGTATTTTTTTCCCCAAAATCATTACTATTGGTCACAATTCATGTTTGTCTGTGGGTTTTGCAAATATTTAGCCAATAAAAGATGACAACACAGTGTTGAATTATTTTTAAAAAATGTTTTTTTATTTCCTGTAAAGTGCCGGTTTTGGAGATACAAGCTTTCAGTCAGACAACGGCAATATGCTTTATTTAACTTTTGGTTAGTGGCATTCAATCAAAGTGTTTTTAATTTAACAAATTTGGTCATGGCACAAAACCTGTTAAAAACCAATGCCTTATACAACGTAGCCTATGTGTGTGTTTGAGAAGGGTCCCATACTGTCCTTGCTTCTTGTTCAGATATACAGCAACACACAACTCAGCAAAAATAAATTAATGTCATTTCAATCATTTTTGACAGTTGACCCTGTTTTAGCTTATTACAATGATGCAGGACACAAGTGAAGGCCAACTGACCAGTCCACGGGGAACTTCTGTTGTTCATGAATCAAAAAACCTTTAGAACTGCATGACAGGTCCACTAATCCAATGTGTCACTATACAAGAGCATATGCATGTGTAGATGCCTGCTCTCGACCTTCCATTAGTGGTACGGGTCAGCCATTTGTCTTACATTGACAGGGTTATTCACCCTATGCCCTGAAGAAGAGTATGTCCTTATTCTTTTCCAGTATAATGTTATATGTCCAAAAACCTGGTCAACCTGAGTGTCCATCCCTCACAACACTTAATTTCATATTATATGTCAACGTTTTTTATTTGTTATTTTAGAAATACATGGCATCAATGTGAAAATGACTGACACTATTTTAGAAGAAGGCTATGAAAAAATATGGGATGGTGGAATTGGATATACTGTGTAAAAACCAACAGAGACTTTCACAGATTAGCTGAATATTGTTGAGATAACCCAGAGCCATTGAGAGAGAGAGTTCTGTCAACGGAAGTCCAAAACGCTGGAGCGTCACGTGATTCGTGGACAGTGTTGGGTAAGTTACTCTCAAAAAGTAATTCATTACTAGTTACTAATTACATATTCAATAGTGTAATTAGATTACTGTACAAATTACTCTCTCCAAAAAGTATTTAGTTACTTATTACTAATTACTTTCTATATCCTATATCAACCTTGATTAGTTAAGCGATTCAAGGATAGGCATGAAAGGGCTCTTTTAATTCATTCAAATAAATAATATTAAACGACATAAAGTAGTATTATTAACTGACCAAAGTATTACAAATGTGAGAATTATACATTAAAGCACGGATTTTAAAGTTAGACTCTGAATTTTGATGTCAATTCCACTATTACACACACATATATTACACAAAGTATTTAGTTTAATTACATCAAAAGTAACTGTAATTAAATTACAGAAAAAATAAGCGTAATCCCTTACTTTACTTTTTCAAGGGAAAAGTAATTAAATTACAGTAACTAATTACTTAGTAACTAGTTACACCCAACACTGGAGCCTTCAGATAGTTCCAGGAAGTTATGTTTTCTCTTTAAATGCTTTATTTATTTCCTTTTTGTATTCATTAAATGGCTTTCGTCTTTAAATTGGTTAGCAGTTTACCTCAGTTGGTCTGTTTAGTCGCAGCTCCATGTGTAACTAGTAACTTCCGGGAACTATTGAGAGCCTCCGTGAACCGCCATTGCTGTGAAAAAACTGTTCCATTGGAGTCAACGGAGTCGACGCGACTCTCTCTCTCAATGGCTCTGAGATAACCAAAGCAGGATCCAAAGCAAACGTTCAGATAAAGGTATGAGGAGTGCGCCCTCTGCAGGTTGTTTAATATCCATGAGCTGTTGAACCTGTCTAGATTCTAAACCTTTGGTTTAGACTAGAATACCATGGTGAATATCTTACTCTACCCATCATGTGCTTTTATGGCATGGAAATGAACTGTAGTAATTCACTTGATTTAGTAATTTACTGTAGTAATTCGCTTCAATTTCTTAATTGTGTTCAACATAATCGTTCTTTAAGCAATGTGCCTGGTTTATTATGCGGTCAAACCATGTACACTTCAACGTTTATGGGACAAATAGCCTACGTGAGAAATACACGCTATAAAGTGTAGCTACAAGACTTACAAAAAGATTATACATGCAACGCAAAACAGGAGTGATACATTTTCTTTCCAACCTTGTGTTAAATCTGCAAAGTTTGGATTTTAAATTCCTGTCAGTGCTGGCGGCAAACTTGTGAACGCTGCAATTACCCGCCATTCGCGCAAGAATATCAGAAAGCGACGTTTCTGTTCATCCGCCTAAAACAATAGTACCATGCAAAGGTATATTTAGACAAGATGTGAATACATTTAATCTGACAATTTGTTTAACTCTCTTACTCTTTAATTTTGTTATAATATATACATGGTGGGTGTGTTTCCGTTCCCTCACCAAAGGAAAATCATCGTGTGCCGATTTGGGCTGATTCTCGATTAAATGCTAATTTACACAACCCAGCTGGAGCCCTAGCAATTTAAGACCCCTTAAAAAAAGACCAACACTGCCCTCAAATGGACATAAATCCACTAGCTAGCCGATGCGGTACAAAATGACCACGTGGTTTCATAATTGATCTTTATTTTAAAACCTGACATGATAGTATGTTAGACATTGTGTTTGCTTGGTGTATATCTGAAATAATAGTGTTGTTTTCAATGTGACAAATGAAGCCACATTTTAATCTCATGTGTCTTTGGTGTGTTTCCCATAAACTTACAATATTGGCAACATATCAAGTATATCACAACAATTAGGAATTCTAACAACATAGTATCAAACAAAACAAATTATGTACAAAGTAGAAAGAGCAGTGTGTGTCAACCTTGAAGTTTCCCTCAAAACCCCTGAAAAGTGTCTGAAGAAAAGTATTAAAGGAAATGAAGCTGGTATTATCATCAGTAAGGTCCTTTTTGAAAGTGAAGTGATCATAAAACAGAAAAGCCCCTCTGTTTCTGTTGGCTTGGTCCAGGTTCAGTAGCAAAAGAGTTCACTAGAAAATGCAGTACAATCAAGTTTCAATACATTTACAAGACATAATAACTTGTACATTTATTTAAACAATGCAGAGCATTATAGAGGTTTGGCAACACTTAAAAACAGATCCTCACTTTTATATCTGTCTTTTAGCAACCACTGGATAATATGTCCAGGACGACATGTTTAAACAAATGACATAGTGAACAAATCACTTGATAAATTCAAAGATAGATCATAAAGCCACAATTCTCTGGATTATTATTTATTGTGAGACTGTGGTGGTTTTCGACTCTAGCTCCTTGTTTAAACTGCATTTTAAGTGTGTGAATTATAAGTACAGAAACTGCATTGAACTATGAAATCTTGCAGCTTGTTTGTGCACAGTTCTGGGACGGGCTCAGTGGTGGATAGATCAGTTTGGATTTTTTGGTTCCGTTTCTCTTTTTAGCACTGCTGGCTATGACCGAGTAGGAACGGCCGTGCATCATCCTGGCATTGAGACCGTTGGCCATGGAGAAGGACTTCAAGTGGCATTTTAAGGCAACAGGAAGGGGAAGTTTGTCCACGAGGTGCACTGGAGTGCAGGACACAATGGAACGACAGCACAGGTCCTGCAGACTCAACACTGCACAAAAAAAGATAAAACAGTCAGAGCACAACTTGGAGTCTCCAAGCAGTGTTTTGATCTTAGGGAATCAGTCATCCAACTCAACAACTTGTTTTATCATCGTACTTGTCCTTTACATATCTACAGTCAAAACAAGCACATAATGCCTCCATATAAATGACATATTGTAACCTAGAGAATGTTTTCCTCTCTCTTAACCTTCCTCCTACAAGCACTTTTCCAACATAAAGCAAAGCTATGATTATTGAAAGCTGAAATAAGCTGTGGGCGGCAGTCCATTACGATGATATTTGAACACTGTGTTTCTCCGCTTTTAAACAGTATTAAGTCTTAAAGCTTTGCATACGTCAGGTCTCTTAGCATTCTTTGGGTCTATACATAATTGCAGCATTGGTCTGAGGAAAGAAAAACCTTCAATAGCTGTTCCATATGCGGTCATTCTCAGAAATGGTTTTACTGAGGGACTACTTTAATCTATGACAGTGTTCTCTGATGCATCATCTAATGTCAAAAGGCATTCATGGTGAAGCTTGTTTAATTCTCTGAGAGGACATTTCCAACCTCAGCAACAAAGTGAGTCATGAGGAGATGTTGTTGTGTAGTGGAGCAGGACTCTAACAGTATTGCGGCATGTGGAGCACTTGAAATTTTAAAGGGAACCCGGTGTATAGAGAGATGTATGGCTTAATACGTTGTAATAACCTTACACTACTAGCATTTGTCTTTAGAAACACATTAAATATTTTCAATTCTTTAAAAAAAACCTAAATGTAATACTCATTTTAACCTAAGGAGGCCGCTATGTTCTTTTTCGATGATGTAAAATGGTTGCAGGCACAGCTAGGCAGCCAAACTAAACACAGACACACTAATCAGTTCTTCAGTAAATATAAGGTGCTGTAGGATAATATATATATATATATATAATGATAAATAATAAAGAAAGAAAATAAAGATGCTATTTGGTGTATTTTCATACATTTTAATATTGTTGGTCAGAAACAATACAAACATACATATTAATAACCAAAATCATTTCGAATTTATTACATATATGATGTTTTAGACATTACAAAATTCTACTCGGCACACGTCATGCACTCGTCACGCTTATCGCATTCCATGCATTACACACTAAGACTCCACCCATTACAGTAGCGGCCATCTTGAAAAGTACAGTACTGCGTTTTTTTCGCTTCTAGTCCTATAAATTGTGACTGATTGTTACGAAAATCAGCTGAAACGATCTTTGGACTGAGCCGCATAGAAGAGATGCTCCGGAATGGAGATTTTCGCTGTTGCTCCAAAGTTACGATGCCGCAAACTTTTCAAAGTTGACCCAAAAATGGATGTTTCAATTTGCAAGTATGTGCAAAAATAGTGCATGTAAACAAACGAAATGTAATGTCATTTAAGTAACGAAATAAAATAAAATAAAGTGTGATGTATGTAGTGCAACTTAAAGTGGTTTATAATACATGTAAATATATACAAACAGAAACAAGGTAAATACAAAATGACATTCTTTCTTTCACTTCTGACATCTCTTCCTCCTGTACACTTAATTTCTGCTACTTTTGTCTCATTTCAGCCGCATCAGGGATGGCAGGCAGAGCACTTTACATCAACTGAGTGGCTCATCAAATAAAACACGCATCGGCACTTGGGACGAATCCCAAGTGACTCGCATGGTGCTTGTATATATGAAGTGTACATTGTGATCACGTTCTCTGCTGTTGTTTAAACATATCCGTGTTTCATGTACATATTGTTCTTGTGGGTACTCTGGGTAAAGTGTGGGTACGCTGGGCAAAGTGTGGGCTTGGCCCCGGAGGTGCTGCTTGCAGCTCTTGTTATATCTGATCTTATGTTTAACGTCTCATATTTTACTGTTATATATGGAAAACGTGTGTGCTTCGCTGTAGCGAAAGAGAACATGTTTAGGCTGCAACCATTTGACATCACGGATTCTGACACAAAAATTTTTAGTAAAAATAGTTTTTCTAAGTTTATGAATACTGTGACAGTTACACTGTTTTTTAATTTCACATTTATAAAGTCAATGCCATTGTTAATAAGCCATACATCTCTCTATACCCAAGGTTCCTTTCAAGGAATGAGCATTTTTATTTCTATTTCTATAAGAAAATCACAAAAAAGAGCTGTCATCTGATTGCTTTTATCATGTAAGGTTACATATGCCTGATCATACAAAATTGACATATTTGCATGTGTGAACAATTCACACATCCAATAATGTCTGTTTTGACTGCTGGATATTGATTTTTGAAAAATTATTATAAAAATAAGTTTCTAGCTGTATAAATTAATAAACATATATTTACTACAATTTCTATCTTATTGAAGATGTTACTTATTTCTAGACCTACACATTTTAAAATCAATAATATTTCCACATTTTTTAATGACTGTTTTGGTACCTTTATTGGGTCTCCAAAGTCGCTCCATACCGTGCCTCATGAGCACAATCCGAGCCAACTCAGTGAAGGACTCTGTAATGTTGAAGTTACAGAGAGGGCTGACTTCGAAGAATGTGATGCCCAGTCGCTCTGCAAAGGCCTGGGCATGCTCGGTGGTCACCTGACGCTTATAGGCCAAGTGAAGCCTGTTCCCCACCAGGATCTTGGGTACACCTGGTGCATGCTGAGTACAAAGCAGTGCAGTATGTCAGAGGCTTTTAAAGAGTTATTTTTACCATGACTGATTTCCAGATTTGTTTTATATTTTTACAACTGCTATTATCATAAACCATTTTTAGAAAGCAGTTCGCATCCTCAGCCCCCTACTATCAGTTACAAAATCCTCTGTTATGATTATAATCACTGTTTTCATGAATGATAAAAACTGATGTTACTGTTTATTGGAGGAGCTGAATGAAAAACATTGTTTTCTGATCTATGATGATACACATCTAACTAAGCAAAAAATATTTAGCTTGACTGATTGAACCAGACTAAACTGGGTTATTAAACCAATTACCAACTGAAGTCATATTCAAAGCTTAGATCTGAGAAAGATTGCACAGTTTAATATTTAAAGTATGCAGTTTCATTGATCTGATTTTACCTCATCAATCTCTTTAATCCATCTGTCGATGCCATCAAAGGACCACCGGTTTGTGATGTCATATACAAGGATAACACCCTGTAAAAAAACCCAGGTTAGTTTAATCTTACAGTGCACATTATACCAAAATGTACTTTTAAATCTAAGAGTTAATATTGTTCCTATATTTATAACTTGTAGAGCTTTGGCTACAAATACCTATCCTGGATAATTTGGATAAACATGTCTGCCAAACAATTAAGTGTAAGAACTTATTAACAAACAAATAAGTGTAAGAACTAATTATCAAATGAAACAAATCTTATGAAATAATAAATAAAACAGTAGTCAAAAAATTGGTGGTAAAGAGTACAGTTTTCATCTGACTGTGGTGGTTGTTAGGATATCAGTGTTTTCCAGATCAAGGAAACATCATATCAACAGTACCAGCCCAGCATTCCACACTTTCAACAGGAACTGCTGATCTCTGGGTGGAGTGTTTAAAAACACTGTCTGGGAACTCTGGGATTTAGAGATATTAAAAAGCCCATTTCCTAAAGTCTCTTTGCTCTTGATATTATGGACATTAACTCTAATTAACAATTGACAAAAATAGCTACTTCACAGTTTGTATTATACCTGTGCCCCTCTGGAATACGAGCGGAATATAGTGCAGAATCTGCCTTGTCCTGAGGTGTCCCTGCAAAAAACCACACAACACAGAGAGTCCGCATCACAAAGATCACATTCAGCTTCTGCTCCTCAAAACATCTGTAGCTATTGTCTGTCCTTGTGCCTGGTGACATGAGGAGCTCTCTGTGGATGGTGCCAGGGCACCAGACTTTGAGTAGGAGCAGTGAAATGAATCATTCACCATACAGGGCTGAGCGCAGCACCACGACGTGCCAGTCATGTTGCGACAGGCAGGATCGGAGTATCGCAAATGCTATGTGAAATGCTTTGTGCGTCCATACCAAACTGATAATTGAATCCAGACTCCAGCAAAGCTCAGTTCTCTAAAAATGCAGCACAATTTATAAACAACTCCTGGAGTTGACTTGGCTGAATATTTCATTGGGGTTTTGTTGTGGACCACTATAATTAACATAGCCAGACGTTTGGCATGTTTACTTCATATTTTGTAAACCAACAGAGGCTTACAGATATCTGCGTACACAGGCATGATGGAATGGAAAGGTTGATGTGTAGTCGCTCTTTATGCTCGTTTTAACAACATAGAAAACAATCAATGCAAGTGCTGTAAATATAGTTTCCAGAGAAATGATGTAATGCTACTCACCAAAGCTGGAGCTTGACTCTGCGTCCATCAAGCAATATTGTAGTTGTCTTGTAGTCAATTCCTAAATGTGAGGAAGAGATAATGAAATGATTTAAACATCCTTCAGATCAATCTTTCTTCAATGTAAACTGTTTGAAAGAGCCAACAGGCAGCACAAATGCAGAGAAGGTCTTATGTTCATTGGTTACCATAGGTATGTCTTATTTATGTATATATTTTCTGTAAAAATATGAGGGGTGCAAAGTTCACAGCCACGATTTTAGGATTTTGTGGGTGCTGGTTATGGCATTGGTAGTTTCCATGATATTGTGGTCCCTATATAAGGCTTAGATCATTCAATTAAAGTCAACATTTTTTGCACCTATTTTTCATCCACCATGGGCACATCATAATACACCGCTCCCCATCAAGACACTCGATTCATCACGCCTGTAGCACAAAAACTGAGTTAGTATCGAAGTGTAATACTCTGTATACATTTCTTTTTTCTGATGAACACAGTGAAAGATATTTGGAAGAATGCTTGTAAACAACGGTTATTGGCCACCATTGACTACCATAGTAGGAAAAAAGACAATGGTGGTCAAACGTGCCCCAGAACGGTTTGCTTTCCTACATTCTTCAAATGATCTTCTTTTGTGTTCAACAGAACCAAGAAATTTATAAAGCAATTTTTCCTACTATGGTAGTCAATGGTGGCCAAGAACTGTTTGGTTACAAGCATTCTTCCAAATATCTTTCTCTGGGTTCATCAGCACAAAAGACATTTATACTGATTTGGAACAACTCGAGAGTAAGTAAATGAAGACAGAATTTTCATTTTTGGGCTGAACTGTTCCTTTAAGTCAAATCTGTCTGTATCATGACACTTGGGGATGTTTGCGCTGAGATAGGAAAGCTTTAGCATCACCTCTGTGGGGGTTCCACACATTCTGATCACTCTTTTCTGCTAGGAAACTTAACAACCCATCACACATTCCACAGTGATGAGACTGAAATCCAACACTGAGAAAATATACATGGAACAACTGGAGATTCCATTTAGGTGACCAAAGGTGGATTTAAAAGCATCATCGCTGTCACAAAAGAATGAAACCAAATTAACCACAATCCCATTTTAACTGTGTCAGCTGTGAGGTTACTTACGGTATGCACCAACTGTTAAGTTTAAACTTCATTTTACTGGTTTGATACTTCATATATTTATACTGGGATGGGCAGGTGAACTCATAAAATTGCTGTTATTTTAACACATAAATTATTGGAGTCAATTGAAGGCTCAAGGCTCAACAGAGCATGACGGTTAAATGTTACATTTAATTTGATGCTTCTTTCAATTGTAGTACAAAAATAAAACACTTTATAAACTTCATATTGAAAAACATTACATTGCGTCACATTTTGATTGTTTGATGATTCAATGTTGTGCATTACATTTAGACAGACATTGTGTAATTCCAGCTCTCCGGTGGTATTTTTTTCTATTATAAAAATGTCTGTATGTAGGATGCAGTCTTCCTGTTTGTGTGGGCGCTCTGATTCATCCTGACAGATTTTTTCACACTAACACTTTCTGTCTCACTGCACAATTACCCTACACCTCTCCTCACCTCCCTCACAACAACCAGCAAAGAGACATTGACCTTTCTGACAGGATGACACATATAGAAACAAGTTTTAAATCTGGAGTTTAGGGAGAAAGTCATGATCTTGTATGATATTCAGAACCCTTTCCATGCTACCTGAAGTCTCACAATTAATCTTCACGAAGGTCATGTGTCTGATTTAAGAAGGCTTTAAACTGATATAAACAGAGTTAACCTAAGTCAGGGTGGACGCCAAATGTAATTTTGTGTAAATGAAATCGAATGATGTCTGTAAGAGATAGCACTACAGCCTATAGTGTTCATTCGGTTGCTGAAACATTGTAAACGCATCCAGAAAATGTGTTGCACAAATCAGATGTGATTTAAGACCTTAAGACACTCCAGAGGAGTTACATAACCTACACATTTCACATGTTATTTATAAGACGGTGAAATAAATGTTTCAGCGGCAGAAAACTGCCTCTGATTTCTCAAGTAGCATGACCACAGTGGAGTACAGCTGTTAGGCTTCAGTCGTCACTGTTCTTTTAAGAACAAACATTATAGTCACCACTGTCCTCACACCATTCAAACAAACAAGCGACTTGAGAGGTTCATGCAAGTGTTTAGATAAACATCGAATGTTCCATCCGTTTATCACCAGCAAACCTTGGCTGCATCCTCGTTCCCTTCAGCAGTCAGTGCCTGGGAGCGGGCGGAGAGTTACGTAAGAGCTCTGGCCACTAGTAATAATATCTATAAACAGAAATTCCAGCAGAGTCTTCTGCTGGCTAGGTTGTAAGAGCTCTCCCCGTGTAATCAGAATGGAGTTTATCGACCATGTACATTTGCACTTATAAGGAATCGTGCTTGGTGAGTTGCTCCCAAGGTTACAATACAAAATAAACATGCAGGTTATGAATATGATGTAGAGAGAATGCGTTTTGAAAATAGCAATCTACCCAATGTGTCCCTCCTCAAAACACAGCAGAAATAAACACCGGTCCTGCTCTATTAATTGCCTGCATACCAAATGTCTTAGTATCTGTTTTCTAAGCATTAGCATCCTGGCAGGGCTGTTTACTGCCCCTCTGGGGCCAATATTTTTGCTGGGGAGTTTTAAATTAATGCAGTATGAAGTCACTTTTACAGGCCCGCAGTGGGGAATTAACTCTGATGCTGTCGGTGTTGACAACTTTTGTACACAAATGCCATTATGCAATGTTGTAAAAAGATAACAGCTAAAAATCAATCAAATTTGTCCGGTCTAAGCAATTCAAACACTACTTAAAGAGTCTACAGATTTTTTTGTGTGTGTGCCTATAACCTGTTGCCCCTTTTCTAAAAGTAGATGACATTTCTTTCTCAGCTGCTTGGATAAATGGGTACACAAGTGTACAAGCCACCCAGATCTTAGACAGGGTCTGACCATAAATTAAAAGACTGTTTACTTGCTTATTATCCAATATCAATAAGAGCAATTAAATTGGACCAGATTTATCTAAGCTGCTAAAAATGGCCATTAAACCTTGGACTTTGGCCTTCTGAAAATATAAAACACCACATGTGGTAAGGTTAGTTTATCCTAGAGCATGTTGAAAAAAAACTATTTGGATTTAAATGGACTTGTGATAGGCTATAATACTGAAAATTTGTTTTATGAAAGAACTAAAATAAATGACAAACTAAGGCACTTTCACACACTCATCTGGTTGCAGAGTTAATATATTATACAAGCATTACACATAAATGTGTTGAGGTTTTTTGTTATATTTTATCAAATACTTGCAATGTGTTACCTAAAACTGCTGTTGATGTTGATGTTGCAGATACATGAAAAAAAATGTTGGGTCTAGTTGTGAAATCCCACAGGAGTTTCACTACAGCAGATCTGTCTCCTGGGCAGTTACTTTTTCCGAAACAGGGAGTAGACTGTAGTTAATACTACTGAGCAGTAGTGTTTTATTTATGTGATATAATTTGTGGATTTTTGCATTTATAAAAATGTACATCAAACATAAAGGAAACACACAAAATAACAGAACAGAACAGAACAAACATGATCCTTATCAGAGTGCAACATTTCTGGTAGCAAAACAATGGAAACACAATAGGAAAATGTAAACATATTGCTTGCCAGTTTAATCATTTTTTTGCAAGCGATGATGTCATATAATACAGATGTCACATAATCGATATATCAATTTAAATTGAATATTCCAAAATGCACAGACCAACTAACTTTTGGCTCATATTTGTACAATAATAACTTACCCATATTATATCCATAGGGTGATTCACTGGAGCCATCCTGTAGACTGGCCAGTATTTCCCCTTTCCCCACATCACTGTCTCCAACCAGTAGGAATTTCAGAAGGAAATCATAAGCTTTTGCTGGACTGCTCCTGTGGTTCATGTTCACATCAGCCCGATGACCCATTCTGGTACATCATGTAATGGACTTGGTGTTACAGATCTTAGACCACCAGGCCAGCAAACAATACATTTGATTTATAAAGAAATGTTTATTCTTCATAAAGCTTCCCTGCGTTTAAAATCTCACGTCCAGCACATCACTAAAGCTATCCTATTGTTCAAAAATCCTGGTTGTGGATCCACTGATGCTGTTGCGTCACGTTAGGAAATAAATAAAGACATGTTTACAGTATGGTAACATAAGCCGCGCAACTTCCGAAATGTAGCTGTTTATATTTGCGAAAGAACAAAACAAACATTTGTCTTCATAAAACTCCTGTCACTGCGTGCACTGTCGAGGTTTTGTCATTCTTCCCTTTCGAGCAAACATTGAGCCATTCTGCCACGATCACTCGCTTCTATCAGCCTCTGTGTTCGTCCTCAGACTTCTCTGATTGGCTTCCCGATGGAGTTGCTAGGGCAGCTCTGATAATTCATTGGACGATAGTCGTGCCCGTCAAAACCAGTCAACGCCCATTTAGAGTTGGAGAGGGTGTGGCCAATCCCGTTTTCATCGCATATGCCCTGATGTTAGATCAGCGCCCGTATTCTCATCCATTTAGATTTTGTGGCGCGGGCGGTGGTTCGGCTGATCCTGCGTCAGCTTTCCCGCGCGCTTCAAACGCGTGCTCGGGTTTGTTGTTGGCCGGGGCACGAAGAATGACGTAGTGTTAAAATGACGTAATAATTATTGTAGTGTCTATTCAGAAACACATTGTTTCCCTAGATCAGTGGTTCTCAAACTTTTTCGTTGTAAGGCCCCCTTTGTGTTAAGTGCATCGCTTTGCGGCCCCCCATATAAAGACGTATAATCTTAAACTTAGAATTTTAATTAAACCAAAAACATTCAGGTATACAATGCTGGAACCTCAATTCTTTTGGTTGGTGGTGTCATTTTTCTGATGTTTGATTGCATAAAATCTATGATAAATTTCTATATTTCATAAAATGCCACAACTTCTGTGGCCCCCCTGGATCCATCTTGGGGCCTCCCAGGGGGCCACGGCCCCCAGTTTGAGAACCACTCACTGCCCTAGATGGTTTATCAAGAATTTTAAATGCATTCTATCTTTGTTTGATGATTCGGGCAATATTCTAAATTATGAGCAATTTTTGATTCACCATAACTTTCCAGTCCCATCAAAGGAATTTAGCTCTTTGATAAAAGCTATCCCAGCAGGTTTAGTTCAATTAGTCAGTAATCACCTTAAATTTGGTAAAGGTCACAGTGTTTATCCCTGCCCTATGTTTAGAGGGTTTTGACTTTCTGGATCGGAAATGTAATAATAGTCACATACGTAGAATCTTTCAAATGAAAAGAAGAATTACTCCAAGCGGGAAATTCTACTGGGGTTCTTTTGTATTCCATGTAAATGGGAGAAAAGCCTGGCTTTTGCCAAGTAAATGTTGTATATCTAACAAGGTTAAGGAGGTACATTTCAAATTACTTTATAAATATATCCTGTCAATTTGTCTATTTCCATATATTATGACGTTGATGAAAATTGCCACATATTTATTTTATGATTGTGATTTAACAATTTTTAAATGACTTAAGCATATAGGCCTATGTGTTCAGCCCTATAAATGAAACCCATAAATTCACTCTTAAATATAATTTTTAAAATAAATATATATTTATTTATTTTATATGCCAAATTCTTTATTCATAAATGAAAAAGGCTTAGATCCCCTTTATATTTTCCAATTTTCTTGCTGAAATTAAGACAGTTGTTTCATCCCCAAGACTTGTCTACAACAAAGAATGTATAACATTTTGGAGTCACTATGATGATCTATTTACAGATATGACATTTTGATTCTGTGCTTTTCTTTTCATTTATTTTATAGTTTTATACTGTGTGTACGTATACACCTGTCGATATAGTAGATGTTTTTCTGTTATTTCTTATTGTATTACTTACAATTGTAATGATATTAAGACTTCTTTCCTACTGTATGTACTGCCGGGGCCTCACCAAAATATTTTTTTAATCTTATAAAACCACAAACATGAGGACAAAAAATCCTAGATTTATTCGTCTTGCTCCTATAATGTGTAGAGCGCCGTGCGAAGAAAGCACACCACACGAACAGATTTTCAAAGAGAGAAATCTTGCAAATTTTCTCGAGATTTCAGAATATGTTTTTTATTATTTCAGGCTTTTTTGTTATATATGTGTTCAATATAAACAAATGTGTACATACAACCTTTTATGTGGTTTTAAAAATATTATTTATCGTTGAGAAATTGCTCAAGCACCGTCGTATAAAGCATTTAAGGTGGCACAGCACTAGATTTCATCTTATTGCAACTCAAATATTGTTGTATTTATGTCTTCACAGTAATTAAAAAATAATATTAATACCGTTTTGTAAAAAATAGCTGCTGACATCACCTCAAAGAGTCTACTGGCTCCACTAGACCTATTTTTCTGTTCTACCTTAAAGCACCAGCACACTTGGACTCCTACCACTACCGTCACTTGCACATATCCTGTTTTTTATTGAAATTATTCCTAATTGCGATGATAGTGTTTGTAATGCCAACTGTCAACATGTTGAATATTTAGGATTCGCGATCGGGGCTGCTCTTCATGTTCAGGATCAGGTTCATTCACTCTTAAAACACATCACACCACACGAAAATCTGATACTCGTTAGAGCCGTTTAAGATATAGGGGACTAGGATTGTCGGACTCGGAAGGGGAGAAATTTGCCCGATTATCTTGCGGTCAGGCCCCGGCGTAAGTTCTGCAATAATAATGAAAAAGAAATACATTGTTTCAGTTCTTAATGTACAATTACATTATCACTATAAAACAGTTTCGGAATAAAAGCATATTAAAACCTTTAGCTTGTGTCACTCCTGCCCATTATACGTATTTATTTGATCATATATTGTGAAAATTTTCCAAATATTCATATAAAAGTCATTAATTTAAAAAAGGTTAATTTGCTTTTTTTTATTCTCCAATATTTTTGACTAATTTAAACTTCTAAAACATGTCAGAACAAGGCTATTGTGCAACGTTGCTTGTGAAGCAAAAGTATATTTGCCATGTTCGAGACGGAGAAGTAAAAAATGTAGAATATCTGGGACTTAAAAGCAATACGAAAATGTTCGTTTACTGTGACAACAGTACCTGTCTCACTTTTCCCAAAGTAAATAAGTGTACAGGTATGGCCCTAGTGTTGAAAAGCAAACTACGGCCCTCTAGTGTTGAAAAGCAAACAAGACTATGATAACTTTACCAATACTAGCTTACAGTTTCCAAAGTTTGTTAATATTGTTACATTAAATTAATCATAATATCCTATACAACTATTTCAAATATTTAACATGATGTTCAATAACACTTTCTCATATGCATAAAAATAAATAAGATTTTTTTTATTATGACCACAAATCTCACAGATATGAAATGCCTTCCTTACTTTCCAACAATATCACTGACCTTCAGTTGATCTTAGTTATCCATGATCAATTCAGGCCATACAATTATTTTAGGTGCAATGTGACATCACATACAGCATATTCACACAAAATGTAATTTTAGATAACAGAATATCATTCTGATTAAAAGTCTTTGAATAATGCAGCATATTGTTTATTTAACTGTAACCAGGAATGGGTAATCTTTGTCCTTCCTTGGCTTCAAAAAATGTGTATGAGAGCGTTATAGTGTCAACTCGAGCCATTCTGGGGTCTTCATCAAACTCTGGGTCAATATAAAAGAAAACGGGCATGTCTACCTCCTCATGTGGGTTTAACCTCTGCTCCTCAAAACAAAAACACTGAGAAAGGAAAACAGAACCATCATTAGTGTATTACAAAGAAAAAAGAAAGCTTAATATTTTTGTTAAGATTTATTTATTTATTTTGATTTAGTCGGCAACAAATTATAGTAGTATTGGAAGTGTTCATTTAAAAAATAAGAGTTTGCAGTTCACTTCGTTACCTGTATCTTATTGAAGTATTGTCCAGCATCAAAAGGCACTACATTGTAAGTTGAAATTCCTATAACAGGTTTGTCTGTGGGATTCTTTGCCCTGTAGAAGGCCAGTGCAGTTTCTCCTGGGACGACCTGGGAAAAGAATAACCAATGATGTCACATTGTATACAGTCACAATTTCTCAGTGGCATTATCAAGCATTATTTAAACATTCAAAACTTTCTGTTTTTCCAGGTCAAAATACATTTTCATCACCAATATTTTTATGTGGTCATCTCATATTTTCAGACCACACTAGATACATTTTAGTTGAAATCACACAGCCAGGATTTAAAACATTAATAACTGTACAATTTATAAATGAAAAATAATATAAAATCTTACATAAATTTCTGACTGCTGTGGACGGAAGTTCCATTGCATGCTGGCATGTGTGTCTGCATTGAAAGTCACTTTAATAACACGGTCCCTGATTGGCTTCATCGTCTCCACTTGCTCAGTGTCGTGTCCTGCTATAGCTGCACCCCCCAACCCTGTTGCCTGAGGAGAGGAACATGTTACTGTAATTACTCAAATTTACTCTCATAATCAGCCTTGAGCTGTCAAATCATTTGTGTACTACTGACTTGACAGTACAGTCTGTAGAGTGGAACAGCTGCATACGACATGCCAATCATCCCGACCCCGGCGGCCGCAATGTATGTGAGGATAGTCTTGTTCCTTTTCTTCCAGTCATCTTCCTGGCTCTGTTTTCTCCTGTGAGTTTTAGCTCCTCGTGACAGATTGAGGAATCGCTGGGGGATCCCCCTGAGAAAGAGATGACTTCTGGATGTCGCTACTCCTCTGATGCTGCAGCAACCAATGCAAAAACGAGTGCTAGAAAGTGCTACCTGTACATATTTTGCACTGCACCCACGAAGGAGGTAGGGTAATAGCATAATCCCAATTTAGTTACAAAAGCAATCCCCCACAAATCAGACGTGCTTCACCTAAAATACAAACAAAAGACATTAAATATGGTTGCATCATTTTACATGTTTCATGACAGCAAGTGATGGGTCCAACCACATAAAAGCGTAGTGTACTACAGAACAAACGGACAGCATTAAGAATAGACTTGTAAAACATCTTATAGCATAAGCACTATTTTACTTGCTAAATAATTAAGATTGTTTGTTTAATGATGAATTTGTCATAAAAGTGTGGAACAATGCTAACACACAACACATTTTTACATCGTTTATTAAGCGGTTGATGTTGTGAACATACAAGATAAATCTGTGACTAAAGTTCTCATTAGTATAGCTTTGGACAATAAGGAAAATTAAGATATTATAAAATCTTACTTGACTCAATGCATGTAGTTATGTACATGTACACCCTCCAAAAGCAGGTTACAACACATGGTGCAACATATTGATGCTCCCCACTAGATACATGCCCCTGATTCTATAGTTCCGGTGTGTTGTGGAAAAGTAACCTACCTTAAGCAACCTTTACTACACCACAATAATATACGGAAATTTGTAAATGTAAGAAGCATATTTATAACCAGATTTATGATTAGAAAAATTACGATTTTTGATATGCATTTTTATATAAACAACCAAAGTCTCTTGATACAAATCGAATCTCTATAGTGTCTCCTCTTTTGTGTGAGCGCCTTCTTCTGGCCACTTGTTTAATGACATTGTGCAACATTGTCTTTTTCTTCACAATGAATGTTGATATTCAAGGATTTTTGCGGATTAAAGATTTAGGGCCATTGGTGGTTCAGGATTGAGAAAAAACAAAGACCGCCATTTTGACGAAATTGTGGTTTACTTTGTGAGGCGGTTTTCGTGAGTGTTTACAACTAATGTTACGTCACACGTAATATGGAAATGACTGTTTTTAGACACTATTTGTGGATTTAAACTTCTTTTTGTTCGTTTGTTTTTGTAATGTTTGTATTGTTGCGTATGTGCTAAACTACTTTGTGTTTCTCAGTTTTGCGTTTTAGTGTATTTTTAAATTCATTTTTAATACAATATATATATTTTTGACAACACTGACTAATTTGGGACGGATATCCCTGTGTCCGAGTCATGCAGTCAAACTTTATCCACATCAATTCGTTCCCTCATCGGCTTTCCTGTCTCCTGAGAGTAAGAAACATCATCAACAGTGACAGTGACAGTAAAGGGGGAGAGGTGAGGCAAACCACGTGACCGCGGGGTATCAGGACAGATTAGTGAATAGGTACGAGCATGTCTGTTACTGTCTGGGCAAATTGCTGTCTCTCGGTCATCGAGGCTGACCCGGTTTGAACCAGCGTTTCCCCCTCTGCCCAGTAACCAGATTTACTTTATTATACATCTTCAGTTGCTCGTGGACCTGTGATGGCTCTCTTCCCACAGTCATTGGAGGCAGAACACTTTGACGGGCTGTCGCTCCTCTACTGGTAGGAAATTACATTATCTTGTTATCTGGCTGAGTGATTTTGGATTAGGCAAATACTGCTGTTTTTTAGGCTTATTTGGGTTCTGTTCGTTTTTTGGACGTGTAGTAAGTTTTGTTTGGTGTTACAATGTTACGATGCTGCATTGTTCATCTGTGCTTGCAACATGCTTTCCATGTTTCAACTTCCTAAAAAAATAAAATAAAATAAAATAAATGTTTCTCCTTCTGTTTTATACATACAATATTCCAATATTCTGTTTAATCATTTGTGTAGCTCCATTAAAATTATATATATCGTTGCATTCAAAGCTGACACAAGTTTTTTAAACATTTTTAAAACAATAAAATCCTTCGCAGGATCTTGCATGTAGAATTTATCATCATCGTCATGGAGACCGACCAGCAGGAAGTGTAAAGTTAGGTCAAGACAAATAAGAAGCACCCTGCGGGGATGCCCTGTTATATTCAGTTGCATATCCTAACATGGCTTGTGCAAGGTAAACAGATTAGGCAGAATTAAGTGATCAGTTTAATGCTGGATCTTCTGTAACACAATCTCAAGCACAATGTTTGAGCTTTCTTTGTTCATGGTGGCTTTAAACATAATGGGTGATTAGATTCTTATAATTGTCATGGTGCTTTATAACACTGTGTGAGACAAGTGTATAAAGCTTTCAACGTATTTAGAGGACCATTTACTGCAGTCTGCCTGTAGAAGTAAATAACAGATCATTACGCTGCATGATTTTGATTAGTCAACAACAGTAACAAAGGGATTATAGTGTAATGTTTACAGTTAAATTGGAAGCAAACATGGAACACTAGTGGGGTCAAAGACATGAGAGTTTGTCCTTGACTTTCTGTTTAGTTCAGTCTGACCAGCACGATGAACTCGAAGAAACTTGCACAATAATTACTGTTTATTAACTGTAAATGGCTCATATTTGTATTTTGACTTTGCATGTTTTTGAAACAAATACAAAATGTGCAAAAAATATAGCATATTATATTAAGTTGCACAGGCCCTTACAATTCTGTCATTTAAGTTTATTGCAAAAATATAAACATATATTATATAGAAGATACACAGGAACAAAAGGATTAAATGAATTAAACAAAACGTGTGGTGATATCTGTGATATAAAAAGCCACAAGAAGCTTCATTGACATCAGTCAATGTCCTAGTTAAAGACAAAACATTGTATTATGTTTCTATTATGGGGATTAAAAACAATAGAGATCAGGTTGTCATTTAACAAATTAAATACATGCATGCATTTCCATAAAGGTTTTACGGTTTACCTACAGTACATGGTTGAGGTTTTTTTTTATAAATCCAAGCACTCTAAACTACTCCCTTCATACACACTTATTTGAATTATTTTATTCTTTTTATTCTGCAAGGTTATGAATGGATGTTCCTATTTTTATTCTGTTTACTTTCGTGAAAAACAAATGTCTTCATTGCCACTTTACTCTACAGATCTTTCCAGGTTGTATGAATAATTTAAAGCTACAATAAATATACAGTCAGGTGTTCCCTTAATCATAAATATCATTATATTGTAAATCAACCTTATTCATACGTACCAACCACCTGATCTTTATTTTTAAAACAGAGTTTGGAGCAGATTTATAAATAACTTTCATTGTGACTATTATCATTTTAATGTGAATATCCGTGATATCTGAGGGAATATCTTATTTTCAGGATGATAATGGGGCCACATGGCATCAATCGTGCTGTTGAGAGACTAGAGTTCACAGACTGCAAGAAAGGACTTGGTGAGAACCAGCGCAAAATCCCGAAATGTATTATATGAATAAAAAACTGGTTTATGCAGCATTATTTTCATTATTTACAGCACTATTGAATGAATAATAAAAAATGTAATCTCAATTTAACAGGGGTGAAGATTATTGGGGGCTACAGGGAACAGAGTGGTGAAGAGTTTGGTATTTTCATTAAACGGGTTTTACCAGGTGGCGTGGCGAAACAGGACGGTATGTTCTCTTTTTTTTAAATCTCAAATTAAATGATCTTTGTACAATCTGGGAACTATGGACGTTGCCTCTTTTTTTCTTTCAGGGCGTCTTAAAGCAGGGGACCTTATTTTAGATGTCAACAACATGAATTTAGGGGGTGTTACAACTGATAGGTAATGAATTCCAGAATTGTTCATAAAACTTGAGGTGTATTAGAGATTCTAAGATAAATTAAAAATCTGAAATAACTCCCTGTCTTGTTTCTCTCTTTTTTTAGGGCGGTGGAGATTCTTCGCATGGCGTCATCTACAAATCATATGTCTTTACTTATCGTTCGTGATGATCCTTCAAGGTAACTATTCTTACAAACAGGGGTCTTTAAAGGTGTAGATATGAATCATGTAAATTCTACCCAAACAGATTTATTATCTATATATCTACAGTAGTATTTACAAGTAATTCACTGGGATTTGTTTTGTTTTTCTCAGTTTCAATTATATAGAGACAAGATATATTCCTTGGCTTGTCAATATTTGGACATTGTATACTCAATCCTGTAAATGGATGAGTAGAGCGGACCGTATTTTAAATGTAAAAATAGTCTTAATACATTAAGTGCATTATAGTCTTTAGCGGTTAATGGGAAGTTTGGCACTTGTTGTAGTTTGCCGACATTTGTCATTAATTTCCTGTATTTTAGTTCTAACTTAAATCCAGAGAGATTTTCTATAATTCTTGTACTGTATCCCGATACAATACAGAACTGCAATTTTTTTCTGAAGATTCATGCAGCACTGTCAAAAATGGAAATGCAAAGTTATTTATTTTTTTAATTGATCTAAACAAAGTACTTTTTGTCTGCATAATCTAGTGAAGAATCAAATCTAAAATCTAATTGTTTAATCTATACTGTATAACAGTTTATTTGAATAAAACCTGGTAATTTAGATGTCACCTCATGAAGCAAACCTGACAAAGCAGGTTTTTTTTACAATGTGAGATCTTTTGTTCTAGCACAGTCTCGTCTCTGTTTTGAGCAGTTGTCATAATCTTCCTGACAGTCTTAGTTTAAAGGGATCTGTAATTTTGCTGGTGTCAGTGACTTCCTGACGTGCCCTTTTGTACTCGCGGCTAGACGACTGTTGACGTATTGGGGCCACAAGTCTGTATCCTGACTTGATCCAGCTGAGGTTTTAAGCTGTTGTAAAAGGATTACCATCATCATTAATTGCGAATCATCCAATTCAAACAACATGCTTCAGATTCTGAGAACATTGTGTCACGAAAGATTAAAGGGTAAATCACATTTCTGGTTTGACTCTTAACATGGATACTTGGGCAATTTATCTCGGATTACTCTCCTAATCTAATTAAGTGCTTCTAATTTACTTTGAGGATAATTAGGAAGTTGCATTTAATAGGAATTTTGAAATAACATGACCAGGGCAAAGATTGTCTTCCAAGAAGATTTTATTATGGTTTTTGCTTATGATTTTGTTTTAAAGATAAGGTAACACGCAGTTTCGGCCAATCTCATATTCATCTTGAGTCCCTATACAGTAGCGTCTTCGAAGAGTATTTAGTTTGATCAAATTTATAAAAGACAGACACAGCCGCAGGGGTGGAGCGGGGGGGCGGCTTCTGGGGCTTCAGCCCCGATTGTTTTTTCAAAAGCCCCGAATCGTCTCAGGTTAAATAATTCCATACAGTACGTTAGGTGGCGCAGTGGCGGCATTGAGCTTTAAAGTCCGAGTCCGCCACTCCAGTCAAAGCGAAGGAGACGTTCAAGTCTGAACGAAGGTGCGTGCATTCTGTGCAACTGCAACTTAAAATACAGAATCTTCCGACAGTAAACACATTTTTAAATCAGTCATTATTACAGCGGCTTCATTATTACTTTGAAAGTGTCTATTTTTAGATATGTGGTTTGTTTATACTGTTAAATAGCGTTCGGCTAACGGCTAACGTTAACACTGATCTAGTCTTTCTAAATAATTAGAGTATTAGAGGCCACATTTACTTGGCATTGTTGATGAGGTTTGATTTGAATTACTTGTTACTTCATGGATTCAGTGCGGTAGCACCTTTGTCTGCTAATTTTTTTTCTAAGCAACAAAATCGGTTTTAAATTAGTAATGTTAGTAATCTACCTTTCTTGTGTAACTTCATGGTAACAGGTTTACAGCATTTTTTCTGTTTTTATTTATACATTTGTTTTTAACTACAGCACGAGCACACAATACATCATTGCATTGATTCACTATTTTGTGTTGTTTACATTATGCACGTACACGTCGATTGCCAACACGGACATATAACCCTATTCGCACGGGATTAGAATTATCTGGGGACCTCTGGTCATTTGTAATATTTGCAGAGATTGTCTGTGATCATGTTGCGCATTCGCACTGGATAAGTGAACTCTGTGATTTTACTCGAATTTACTGATTTATTTTCCAGAAATGACGTGAAGGCGCTTCCCTCTTTCTAAACATGGCACGAAAGAGAGCTTAATACTGATGCGCTGTCTGACAGAGATTCACCGACGCAGCCTTTAGCCCATTACTGTACACACCAGACTGGACCTCGCGTTGCGTTTTGCCGCGTCCCACAGTTTAGAAGCTATCTATCTTCATTGAACATGTCAAAGCAACTGTTTCAAATCGCGCTTAAGTGGTTTAAAAGCCTGTACACGAATAAGAGCGTGATTACATAATGTAACGCTAGACAAAGGATGTCAAAACAAACTGATGCTGCGTTAATTGCGTAAAAAAATTTTCACGCGTTAATTTGAAATAATTAATCGCATGCGTTAACGTGTTACCCTTGACAGCCCTACTTGAAAGTCTTGTCGTTGTAGGTGTAGTTGTATGTAAACAGAAGAATGTTCCTTACCGCATGCTGCCATGCATGTCATCCATCTCCATATATTCATTCTTTTTTGTTTTGCTCTTCTGATCCTGTCATGTTTTTTTACAGTGACTATTTTCTCTCTGCCAATATTATTGTTGTCTGGTATGTAGCGACATAACCCAGCACCCAAAATACTGTGAAAAAACTCCAACGCAGCTTCCATTCTTTGCGTAAAATGACTGAAAAGGCACACAGAAACCTTGAAAAAATGAGATACGATCCCGCCAAATCTTGTTCAAAATTTCAAATCGCAGAGATGCCGTTTCGCACTGGACTAATATTATCACAGGACCTCGGTGTTTGTAAAAATATGGTAGGTAATTTGGGGGGGAATTTTTACTTGACAAATTATAGACATGGCCGTTTCGCACGGGATTAAGATCACAGACAATCTCTGCGATTATTACAAATGACCAGAGGTCCCCAGATAATACTAATCCTGTGCGAATAGGACTTTAGTTTGACTTACCGCATGCGGTTCATGTCCGGCATCTTTAACCGCACCTATCAGTTTCAAATGATCTCCAAATCCAGCTTTATATGTTTATATAACATTCATCACCGAAATGCAGTGAGCAAACAAACACAGCTAAACATCCGTCAGCCGAGTGAAGCGACATTGTTGTGCGTACTCTTTCTCACGCTGGCTGGTTGACACGTGGGCTTGCTCTTTCTCTTTTCAGGGAGAATTATCCAATAAGGGACTAAGAACCCTTGTTACGAAACCCAAATCCATTTTTGAAAAAAACTTTCCGAAACCTGTACGAACCCTGGCGGAGTGAATCGAGCACAGAAATACTGCTTCATTCGTTCAACTCGTTTTTTGACAAGTTCACCATGTTAAAGGGATACTTCACCCAAAAATGAAAATTCTGTCATCATTTACTCACCTATATTTGGAGGAATGCTTATAACAAGACAGATTTTGCCCCCCATTGACTATCATAGTAGGAAAAAATACAATTGTAGTCAAAAGTGCCACAGAACTGTTTGCTGCCCTACATTCTTCAAAGTGTCTTCTTTTGTGTTCAATAGAACAAAAAAAATGATAAAGTATTTTTTCCTACTATGGGAGTCAATGGGGGGCCTTGGGCCATAGCAGAGCCATGACAATATTCCCTGATATGCTGTACCTAAAAAGTGTTTTGTCCACTTCGTACCATTTTCCTCATATTTTGATGCTTTTGTCTAACCTAAGGGGGCATTGAAAGCAAATATAATTCAAATATGCCATCTGGACATCACTTTTCGCCACTACTGTAAATATCATAATATCATTTGTATATTATACAAATTTTATTATAGGCCGGGCTTTAATAGCTCATTTTCACAGCATACTGTATGTACCAACCACTATTTCGTTCTATCAGTCTCTTTGGCACGGTGAAACAGTGTTGTTGATGCTTTATTAAGGGAATTTCCTACTTTCCTCCTCAGGTACGAACCACAATAGGAAAGCCTGAGCCAACCTCCCCAACACGGACATATAACCCTATTCGCACGGGATTAGAATTATCTGGGGACCTCTGGTCATTTGTAATATTTGCAGAGATTGTCTGTGATCATGTTGCGCATTCGCACTGGATAAGTGAACTCTGTGATTTTACTCGAATTTACTGATTTATTTTCCAGAAATGACGTGAAGGCGCTTCCCTCTTTCTAAACATGGCACGAAAGAGAGCTTAATACTGATGCGCTGTCTGACAGAGATTCACCGACGCAGCCTTTAGCCCATTACTGTACACACCAGACTGGACCTCGCGTTGCGTTTTGCCGCGTCCCACAGTTTAGAAGCTATCTATCTTCATTGAACATGTCAAAGCAACTGTTTCAAATCGCGCTTAAGTGGTTTAAAAGCCTGTACACGAATAAGAGCGTGATTACATAATGTAATGCTAGACAAAGGATGTCAAAACAAACGTTAATTGCGTAAAAAAAAATTCACGCGTTAATTTGAAATAATTAATCGCATGCGTTAACGTGTTACCGTTGACAGCCCTACTTGAAAGTCTTGTCGTTGTAGGTGTAGTTGTATGTAAACAGAAGAATGTTCCTTACCGCATGCTGCCATGCATGTCATCCATCTCCATATATTCCTTCTTTTTTGTTTCGCTCTTCTGATCCTGTCATGTTTTTTTACAGTGATTATTTTCTCTCTGCCAATATTATTGTTGTCTGGTATGTAGCGACATAACCCAGCACCCAAAATACTGTGAAAACACTCCAACGCAGCTTCCATTCTTTGCGAAAGATGACTGAAAAGGCGCACAGAAACCTTGAAAAAATGAGATACGATCCCGCCAAATCCTTGTTCAAAAATTTCAAAATCGCAGAGATGCCGATTCGCACTGAGACTAATATTAATCACAGGACCTTGGTGTTCGTCAAAATATGGTGGTCGATTTGATGGGGGGGGAATTTTTACTTGACAAATTTATGACAATGGCCCGTTTCGCACCGGGATTTAAGATCACTGACAATCCTCTGCGATTATTTGACAATAATGACCAGAGGTCCCCAGATCAGATAACTAATCCCTGGTGCGAGATCAGGACTTTTAGTTGACTTACGCATGCGGTTCCATGTCCGGCTGCTTTAACCCGCACCTATCAGTTTCAAATGCATCTCCACCAATCCAGCTTTATATGTTTATATAACAATTTCATCAAGAAATGCAGTGAGCAAAATA
The DNA here is from genome assembly GCF_024868665.1 of Triplophysa rosa. Classification (NCBI taxonomy): domain Eukaryota; kingdom Metazoa; phylum Chordata; class Actinopteri; order Cypriniformes; family Nemacheilidae; genus Triplophysa; species Triplophysa rosa. The sequence continues at coordinate 7,007,297 of NC_079907.1, read as the reverse complement.
GACAGTATCAGCTAAACATCCGTCAGCCGAAGTGAAGCGACATTTGTGTGCGTACTCTTTCCACGCTGGCCTGGTTTAACACGGGGGCATTGCTCTTTCTTCTTTTCATGGAGAAATTATCCAATAAGGGACGCTAGGAGAAGCCTTGGTTACCGAACGCCAAATCCCATTTTGGAAAAAAAACTTTCCGAAACCTGTAACGAACCCTGGCGGAAAGTGAAGGAGTTCACAGAAATACTGCATCATTCGTTCAACTCGTTTTTTTTGACAAGTTCACACATGTTAAAAGGGGATACTTCACCCAAAAGATGAAAATTCTGTCATCATTTCCTCACCTTATATTTGGAGGAATGGCTTAATAAACATAGACAGATTTTGCCCCCCATGTGGACGTATCATAGTAGGAAAACAATCACAATGTAGTCAAAAGTGCCACAGAACTGTTTGCTGCCCTACATTCTTCCAAAGTGTCTCTTCTTTTGTGTTCAATAGAATAAAAAAAATGATAAAGTATATTTTTCCTACTATGGGAGGTCAATGGGGGGCAAGATCTGTTTGGTTATAAGCATTCTTCCAAATATCTTTCTATTTATACAGATTTGGAACAACTCGAATGTGAGTAAATGATGACAGATTTTTCCTTTTTGGGTGAAGTATTCCTTTAAGCTTGAGAAGCCAGCATGTTTAACAGTGTAAAGAAGTCAGAATGCATGAAATAGCATGTTACCTCATCTTTAAATCAATCTATCAATGAATACACTTCATATCCCTGTAGCCTATTCATTGTTTATAGGTGCAAGCCTATGCATTGTTTATGCAAAATGTGAGATCATACCCATGTCTTATTGGTTATGTATGTTTTATCATACATTACAGGAGAGAATTTTCTGTACTAATGGAAAAATATGGTTCGAGCAGCAGTACTAGTTCTGGATCAGACAGGACGTCGCCCACTTCTATTTCCACAGGTATTTTCCATTACGTCCATTCTCAAACTGTATTTCAGATGGGAATGACTAATGCCTTATACTTGCAGGAGGTTTCAGCGTTCGAACAAAGGGGCCATTTGCTCTATTCTTTACATCATTGTTTCCTACTTGTTGTGCAGATGTGAAAGAGATTGATGTTCTGGAAACCATGTAGCATTTACTTAGGTGAAAGAGGAGCTGACATTTTGGCATTGACATGACAATCTCTTGTTTTCAGGCAAGATGACTGACACGGCCTCCTCCTCTTCATCTTCAAGATCAACCAGTCCTCTGCTTCTCAGCCCTAAAGATCTAAATCCAGTGTACACCACCGCCTGCATCACCTCTCCATCACCACAAGTCTGCACGTGAGAGCTAAACGGCACTCCGGAGATTTCATTCGGAGAGATTCTTTATAGTTCAATTGAAAACAAACAGGGCATACAGTAAAATAGATTTTATTTTTAAACTTTTAGGAGAACCCCACAGATTTCACACACTGATGCTATAAATAGTCAGTGTCATATTTAAGCCTGAGGCAACCTGATTTAATAGTCTGAATGAAAGTGAAATCCCACAAAAGATTAATTTATTGTCACTGAAAAAAATAATCACTTCAGTGGACATTGTTTGTGCTGTTGATCCAAGCCCTTATGTTTACTCCTCTCCCCCCCCCACCAGAGACTGCATGATTCAGTTGATATGTGTTGGCAAGGGGACAGGACTAGGCTTGGTCATCAGGGGCGGAGCTAACCGTGCAGATGGCCCAATGGTGTTCATTCAGGAGTGTCACGAGTTGGCAGAAGAACCCAAGCGCAGGCAACGGCAGTGAAGGGGTTAACAAAGGTTTTTATTTTTACAAAGAAAAACACAAAACAAAAAACCCACGAGGGGGTATCAATACCAGAACGAACTAAAATACAAACTGGAACAAAACACCTCCCTCGGTGGGGAAAAAACAAACTAAACAGAACACGACACAACGTCTTAAATAAGGCAAAATATATAAACTAACCGAACAGGAACACACTCACAAACTTGAACGGACACGACGGCAAATCCAAGGACAAAACACTGGTGTACACAGACAAGGCACAACCACCACATGGAACGAAGTACAGTACAGATACAATGACCGAACACAGGACAAAGAAACATGAGGGTATATATAGGTAAGACAAACAAGGGATAACGACACGGGGCAGGTGTGGGTAATCAAACACTTAGGGAAGGATAACGAGGAAACGAGATGGCGGGAACAGAGACGAGACACTGGAAAAACACATGAGAGGTAAAAACATAAACATCTCATGGTCTTCCCACATAAAACCCAAGGACTCTGCCCCGATCCCACCACACGACTAGAATTTCATAAACAAGACGGTGGGACCGTGACAGAGCCCCCCCCTTAATGAACACCTTCAGGTGTTCACCAAGGGGTGACTAACAAGACCTGACAGACTGGACCAAAGACAAAAACCAGACAAACATGGTGAACAAGACAAGGGGCAGACATGACAACAAGACCACAGGACTGGGGTGGGGCAACAAAAACAACAAACATGGGAGGGGGGGTGGGGCAAAACAAGGGCCCATAGGGGGCAGTCCATGGGGGTGGGGAATAGTCCCAGTCCCCGGCTGCGCTCGAGGGCGCTGAGTCCTGGGGGACTTAGGATAAGTCCTGGGAGGGACAGTCTTTGACCCTGGGATGCTCCCAGGGACCGGCTGGAAGGCCGGCTGGACAGGGCTTGACGCCGGCTGGCAAGGCCGGCTGGACAGGCTTGACGCCGGCTGGAAGGCCGGACTGGACGCCGGCTGGATCACCGGACTGGACGCCGGCTGGATCACCGGACTGGACGCCGGCTGGATCACCGGACTGGACTGCCGGCTGGATCACCGGACTGGACGCCGGCTGGATCACCGGACTGGACGCTGGCTGGTCACCGGACTGGACGCCGGCTGGAGTCACCGGACTGGACGCCGGCTGGAGTCACCGGACTGGAGCCGGCTGGTCACCGGACTGGACGCCGTGCCGGGTGGACACCTCACAGCGGACCAGATGGACCAGGACGCGGCTGCAGGATGACGCGGGACCACGGACTGGACGCCGGCTGGTCACCGGACTGGACGCCGGCTGGACACCGGACTGGATGCCGGCTGCACCGGACTGGACGCGCTGCACCAGACTGGACCGCTGGCTGCACCGGACTGGACGCTCGGCTGATCACCGGCTGGGATTGGAGGCTGGGCGCCGCTGCCCAGACCGGACTTCCCCCTTGCTTCTTTTCCGCCGAGCCACCGGCATGGTGGCCGGGTGATGGAAGGGGGGGAGGCACGACTAGCTCTCGTGCTAGAGGACTCCTGGAGGGGATCCCACGACTCCCTCCGTCCACGCCTGCCACGGAGGCTAGCCGGTGGTGGAGAGGCTGCATCCGGATCGAGGTGGAGGGTGCGGAGAGGCCCACGACCCCGAGCTGCAGGGTCTGGCCCTCCGGGATCGTCGCCAGCCCCACAGAAGACCCCGCTCACGGACAGTCCCCTGGACTCCTCGATCCGCGATCTGGAGCTGATCTACGAAGCCCAGGGGCCTCAACCTGTCGCATCTCCGCAGGCTCAAAGGGTTCGTCGAGGCAGCTGTTGAAGATAACCTTCAACTCCGCCTCGTCGAACCCTGAGTGGGCGCTAGTGGAGAGGAAGTCCATGGCAGAAGGTCTTCACGGGGGTGCCTTTCTGGCGAAAGCCGAACAAGGTGTGAGCCTGGCGGCTCTTAAACGCCTCGTCCGTCTCCTCCATGCTGCCTGCTGGGTTCGGTGGTTGGCTCGGTGATTTCTGTTCACGAATGCAGAAGAACCCAAGCGCAGGCAACGGCAGTGAAGGGGTTAACAAAGGTTTTTATTTTTACAAAGAAAAACACAAAACAAAAAACCCACGAGGGGGTATCAATACCAGAACGAACTAAAATACAAACTGGAACAAAACACCTCCCTCGGTGGGGAAAAAACAAACTAAACAGAACACGACACAACGTCTTAAATAAGGCAAAATATATAAACTAACCGAACAGGAACACACTCACAAACTTGAACGGACACGACGGCAAATCCAAGGACAAAACACTGGTGTACACAGACAAGGCACAACCACCACATGGAACGAAGTACAGTACAGATACAATGACCGAACACAGGACAAAGAAACATGAGGGTATATATAGGTAAGACAAACAAGGGATAACGACACGGGGCAGGTGTGGGTAATCAAACACTTNAGGGAAGGATAACGAGGAAACGAGATGGCGGGAACAGAGACGAGACACTGGAAAAACACATGAGAGGCATAAACATCTCATGGTCTTCCCACATAAAACCCAAGGACTCTGCCCCGATCCCACCACACGACTAGAATTTCATAAACAAGACGGTGGGACCGTGACAAGGAGATAATGCAAGGAGGCGACTGCCAAAAAGTATTTCTGAATTTGTATTACTGTTGATGTTATTAAGTGATATTTCTTTAAAAAATTTAAAGTATTTTTTTTTCTGATTCTAGGATGGGAGACTTAAGCCAGGAGACCAGCTTATATCCATCAATAAAGAATCACTCATAGGAGTAACACATGAAGAAGCCAAAAGCATACTCACTCGCACAAAACTCAGGTTAAAATTTAATACATGTTGATTTGAGCACAACCTAAAGGAGCAGTTCACCCAAAAATGAATCATTTACTCACCCTCAAGTTGTTCCAAATCTGTATACATTTCTTTGTATAGACCAAAGTATTCTTCTTTAGCCCAAAGAAATGTATACAGATTTGGAACAACTAGAGGGTAAGTAAATGAAGACAGAAATTTTATTTGGGGGGAACTATCCCTTTAATGAAAATTTGTGTAGTGTACTGTAGGACTAATGAAAACAGGTTAAAAATGTCCCTTTTTGACCCTACAGACCAGACCCTACAGTAGAGATAGCATTTATCAGACGAAGGTCTTCTTCAGGCTCCAGCAGTGGACCCCACAGTCCCATCTCCCTTCATCCCCCCTCCAGTACTGTTCCTCAGCTCAGGCCCGCTGGATTGGGGGGAGCGACTCTGCCTGGAGGCCTCGTTCCCAAGATAGCCAATACACCCAACTCTGGAAGTGAGACGCTGCCTTCTGTAGAGCTTACTAAGGTAGGATGTAAGAAACTTCGGCTTGAGTAATTCCACATGTGACAGCAATGGCAGTCTGCCCTATGGGAGATCATTCATGAGAACCTCACGCACATATACATACTGTACAATATCCACTAGTTGTCTATGTCGAAGACCCTTTACAGTGCATGTAACAACTTATAGACAATTTATTGCTTAATACGATAATTTTACATTAGACAAAAATGCAATAAGTTAATGAAAAGAATGAACTAAATTTACACTTTAAAATTGATTGAGTAAAATTAAAATGCTATGCAGTATGTTGACAGTATATTACTTTTCATGCCAGGAATTGATCTTTGTAATGTACAGTAGTGGCCAAAAGTGATGTCTAGCTTTGAAAAAATTGATGTCTTTAATCTTTTAATACATACATACAGTACATACAATACTTTGATATAAAGTATTTTCTCTGCTTTATTAAAAATGTTGTAGCCTTCTGGCAGATATAAACTGATGCAGCTTTGGGAAGAATTTAAGGACGCTTGGCAAAAAATAACACGCAACACATGCAAAAAACATATTAGGTCAAGGCCCAAAATGACTACAAAATATTAGAGGGGATCAACAAAATATTAATAACTACAGATGCATTGATATCGGCCGATAGTTTATAAACAGCCTATGATCAGGGCCGATATATTGTGTCAATCAAAAGAAGAGAGGAAAATGCAATAAATTTGTGCTCTGTATATAGAAAATGGTTTGATGTGCAATATTAATAGTCATTAAATGAATTAATAACATTCAGAAAGTTAAGAAATATGAATTAAATCGGTAATATCCGCATTGGCAGATATCACTCTGAATAATCTGTATCTGCGGAGAAATTTAGAATCGGTGCATGTCTATTAATAACTGATGAAAGTGTAGTCAATGTTTGCTTTATTTCCTTAACACTTGTTTTGTTTTTCTATGCATTTTAGGATATTTAAATAAAAAAAATATATGATATATTCCCTGATATGCTGTACCTAAAAAGTGTTTTGTCCACTTCGTACCATATTCCTCATATTTTGATGCTTTTGTCTAACCTAAGGGGGCATTAAAAGCAAATATAATTCAAATATGCCATCTGGACATCACTTTTCGCCACTACTGTAAATATCATAATATCATTTGTATATTATACAAATTTTATTATAGGCCGGGCTTTAATAGCTAATTTTCACAGCATACTGTATGTACCAACCACTATTTCGTTCTATCAGTCTCTTTGGCACGGTGAAACAGTGTTGTTGATGCTTTATTAAGGGAATTTCCTACTTTCCTCCTCAGGTACGAACCACAATAGGAAAGCCTGAGCCAACCTCCGTGTCCTCACCCAAGAGTGCCTGTACCACAGTGGCCGACTCTGGTACTGCAATTCATTATTAAACTGACCCTAAATACTCACATTGATTTTTTTTCAGATTAGATCAGTGCATTCTCAAACATGAATGTTTTGTGTTCTCGTATACCTGGCATCAGAATGGCATTTGAACGTCTTTTAAAACAGGAAGATATAAAATGTTTTGGCATAACCTGGATTAGTCTAAATGTTCAGAAGTTTAGAGAGTCATCCGCTGATGAGATACTGGGGTGTCTGTAGGATAATCCAGCTGACATGCTTCTGCTCTCTCTTCGTTCTGAAAATAGATAAAAACATCAACACGACTCTTAACTCCAGGTGAACTCAAGGGTAGTGAACTCTGTTCGGGACAGTGTTTCATTTCATGGACAGGCACCTCTGATAAAGCCTTCTTTAGCACTGATTTGAAACAGATTGAAACGCCAGCTGTGCTGAAAGGCAATCATGAAAATTTGTTTCCAAATGTTTTGAGTTTGTGGTCAGACTAACCTCTGATGTCTTTAACTGCCAGATGGATCTCAGATAGAGTGAGAATAACAAAGGTGAGGTGTTTAATATTGGATCAGGAATATCCTATGAGGAAACCACTGGGGGAACAGCACATTCACACTGTATTTACAGGTGTTGAAGTGGTAACATATTTAATGTGACCCTTACACGAATAGACCCCATTTATTATCTGAATCTGTGTATGAGTCTTGGGTCCAGTTGCATAAACATAGCCGCTAAATTGAGATTGTGTCTTAACAACTATTCTCACAGACTAGCAATTGGTTAGGACTAATCAGTCTTACTTTTCATATTTCTATTAGACCAATCTACCTTTTTATGTAACTGACTTGAAGAAGTTATGACCTATGTCTTGAAGGAAAAAAATTAGATGCTAGGCAACCGGTAAAGTTTCTTTACTATATACCTTAAAGCGGCCCTAACACACACGGTTTCTCATATGNGCATTGATTCACTATTTTGTGTTGTTTACATTATGCACGTACACGTCGATTGCCAACACGGACATATAACCCTATTCGCACGGGATTAGAATTATCTGGGGACCTCTGGTCATTTGTAATATTTGCAGAGATTGTCTGTGATCATGTTGCGCATTCGCACTGGATAAGTGAACTCTGTGATTTTACTCGAATTTACTGATTTATTTTCCAGAAATGACGTGAAGGCGCTTCCCTCTTTCTAAACATGGCACGAAAGAGAGCTTAATACTGATGCGCTGTCTGACAGAGATTCACCGACGCAGCCTTTAGCCCATTACTGTACACACCAGACTGGACCTCGCGTTGCGTTTTGCCGCGTCCCACAGTTTAGAAGCTATCTATCTTCATTGAACATGTCAAAGCAACTGTTTCAAATCGCGCTTAAGTGGTTTAAAAGCCTGTACACGAATAAGAGCGTGATTACATAATGTAATGCTAGACAAAGGATGTCAAAACAAACGTTAATTGCGTAAAAAAAAATTCACGCGTTAATTTGAAATAATTAATCGCATGCGTTAACGTGTTACCGTTGACAGCCCTACTTGAAAGTCTTGTCGTTGTAGGTGTAGTTGTATGTAAACAGAAGAATGTTCCTTACCGCATGCTGCCATGCATGTCATCCATCTCCATATATTCCTTCTTTTTTGTTTCGCTCTTCTGATCCTGTCATGTTTTTTTACAGTGATTATTTTCTCTCTGCCAATATTATTGTTGTCTGGTATGTAGCGACATAACCCAGCACCCAAAATACTGTGAAAACACTCCAACGCAGCTTCCATTCTTTGCGTAAGATGACTGAAAAGGCACACAGAAACCTTGAAAAAATGAGATACGATCCCGCCAAATCTTGTTCAAAATTTCAAATCGCAGAGATGCCGTTTCGCACTGGACTAATATTATCACAGGACCTCGGTGTTTGTAAAAATATGGTAGGTAATTTGGGGGGGGAATTTTTACTTGACAAATTACAGACATGGCCGTTTCGCACGGGATTAAGATCACAGACAATCTCTGCGATTATTACAAATGACCAGAGGTCCCCAGATAATACTAATCCTGTGCGAATAGGACTTTAGTTTGACTTACCGCATGCGGTTCATGTCCGGCATCTTTAACCGCACCTATCAGTTTCAAATGATCTCCAAATCCAGCTTTATATGTTTATATAACATTCATCACCGAAATGCAGTGAGCAAACAAACACAGCTAAACATCCGTCAGCCGAGTGAAGCGACATTGTTGTGCGTACTCTTTCTCACGCTGGCTGGTTGACACGTGGGCTTGCTCTTTCTCTTTTCAGGGAGAATTATCCAATAAGGGACTAAGAACCCTTGTTACGAAACCCAAATCCATTTTTGAAAAAAACTTTCCGAAACCTGTACGAACCCTGGCGGAGTGAATCGAGCACAGAAATACTGCTTCATTCGTTCAACTCGTTTTTTGACAAGTTCACCATGTTAAAGGGATACTTCACCCAAAAATGAAAATTCTGTCATCATTTACTCACCTATATTTGGAGGAATGCTTATAACAAGACAGATTTTGCCCCCCATTGACTATCATAGTAGGAAAAAATACAATTGTAGTCAAAAGTGCCACAGAACTGTTTGCTGCCCTACATTCTTCAAAGTGTCTTCTTTTGTGTTCAATAGAATAAAAAAATGATAAAGTATTTTTTCCTACTATGGGAGTCAATGGGGGGGCAAGATCTGTTTGGTTATAAGCATTCTTCCAAATATCTTTCTATTTATACAGATTTGGAACAACTCGAATGTGAGTAAATGATGACAGATTTTTCCTTTTTGGGTGAAGTATTCCTTTAAGCTTGAGAAGCCAGCATGTTTAACAGTGTAAAGAAGTCAGAATGCATGAAATAGCATGTTACCTCATCTTTAAATCAATCTATCAATGAATACACTTCATATCCCTGTAGCCTATTCATTGTTTATAGGTGCAAGCCTATGCATTGTTTATGCAAAATGTGAGATCATACCCATGTCTTATTGGTTATGTATGTTTTATCATACATTACAGGAGAGAATTTTCTGTACTAATGGAAAAATATGGTTCGAGCAGCAGTACTAGTTCTGGATCAGACAGGACGTCGCCCACTTCTATTTCCACAGGTATTTTCCATTACGTCCATTCTCAAACTGTATTTCAGATGGGAATGACTAATGCCTTATACTTGCAGGAGGTTTCAGCGTTCGAACAAAGGGGCCATTTGCTCTATTCTTTACATCATTGTTTCCTACTTGTTGTGCAGATGTGAAAGAGATTGATGTTCTGGAAACCATGTAGCATTTACTTAGGTGAAAGAGGAGCTGACATTTTGGCATTGACATGACAATCTCTTGTTTTCAGGCAAGATGACTGACACGGCCTCCTCCTCTTCATCTTCAAGATCAACCAGTCCTCTGCTTCTCAGCCCTAAAGATCTAAATCCAGTGTACACCACCGCCTGCATCACCTCTCCATCACCACAAGTCTGCACGTGAGAGCTAAACGGCACTCCGGAGATTTCATTCGGAGAGATTCTTTATAGTTCAATTGAAAACAAACAGGGCATACAGTAAAATAGATTTTATTTTTAAACTTTTAGGAGAACCCCACAGATTTCACACACTGATGCTATAAATAGTCAGTGTCATATTTAAGCCTGAGGCAACCTGATTTAATAGTCTGAATGAAAGTGAAATCCCACAAAAGATTAATTTATTGTCACTGAAAAAAATAATCACTTCAGTGGACATTGTTTGTGCTGTTGATCCAAGCCCTTATGTTTACTCCTCTCCCCCCCCCACCAGAGACTGCATGATTCAGTTGATATGTGTTGGCAAGGGGACAGGACTAGGCTTGGTCATCAGGGGCGGAGCTAACCGTGCAGATGGCCCAATGGTGTTCATTCAGGAGTGTCACGAGTTGGCAGAAGAACCCAAGCGCAGGCAACGGCAGTGAAGGGGTTAACAAAGGTTTTTATTTTTACAAAGAAAAACACAAAACAAAAAACCCACGAGGGGGTATCAATACCAGAACGAACTAAAATACAAACTGGAACAAAACACCTCCCTCGGTGGGGAAAAAACAAACTAAACAGAACACGACACAACGTCTTAAATAAGGCAAAATATATAAACTAACCGAACAGGAACACACTCACAAACTTGAACGGACACGACGGCAAATCCAAGGACAAAACACTGGTGTACACAGACAAGGCACAACCACCACATGGAACGAAGTACAGTACAGATACAATGACCGAACACAGGACAAAGAAACATGAGGGTATATATAGG